>NC_087065.1:30398157-30474098 GCF_963678635.1 Symsagittifera roscoffensis | reverse complement strand
AAGACACTTTATGGGAACAGAACAAAATTGCGGTTTTTCGCAAGCGCTAAGCCTTAAAATAAAAAATACAGGCTGCAAAAGTGCTTTTAGGGAAATTTTGGGGATGGTCAGTCAAAACAGACGAGAAAAACTAAGTCCAAAGGGAGACTTTTTGGGTGCGCAGGGTGTCGTGAGGATGACAACTCCCCTCAGAATCTGCTGCTTATTTTGTTCATTTTCTATCAATGATTGCTTGTTTTTCTGTCATATAGTATATTTTGCCATTCTACTATTGCTTATTTTCACCCAGTTTGAGTCCCCTCTCATGCATGTATTGGGCCAGGGAGGCCATGCCACTGGGGAATCTGATAGGGTCTGGCTGCAACTTCCCATCCGCAGTTCTCTCTTTGCTCATCCAGCAGTCGTCAATCGACACGTACACATAACCTATAAAAACAGTTGACAACTTTTTCTTCGTAAACTAGCCTAGAAATGGCCGCATTTTTTTCGAAAAAAAAAACGTTCCAAAATGTGGACCAGTAACTTCTTTTGTAGTATTTTGCAGTATTCAGAAACAAAATAGTATATTGTAGTAAATGAAAGTATTTTGAAAATTCAGAAACGCCAGAAAGCCGACCAGGTAGTTTCAAGTCACGTCAAAAAGCTATCCGAGAGCAAAAAACTTCGAAGAGTTATTATTTAAAAAAAAAACGTCGAAAAACGCAGAAATTGAGACTAAAATAGTAACTGAAGTACAAATAATAAAAAAACCTCCGTTTTTCAAATCATCCACTGAGAATTATTATTGCAATATTGTGCATCATTATAGCAGCATAGTCCACAGCGACTTCATATTAGAGACTTGTGTCTCGTATAAAAAAATTAGTCTTTGTAGTCTCGGAAACTTGAACGCCCTACTTTTGGCGAGAAGAAAAGCCAAACTCTCTTATATCAACAAGATGAATCCTCAGAAACATGATAGCAGTAATTGTTTACCCTCATGCCACTAACAATTACGAATAATAGTATAACAACTGTATTGCTATTTTGGTTGTGCGCCCAACCTCCGTAAGCAACTTAAAACAGCTTTTTTTGGTAAGACAAACACTCATTGTCGTAAATCAATCAAAAAACCAATTCTGAAAAACCTGGCATAAAATCGCTTTCAAAACATTTGTTTTTTCGGTACAATCTTTATGTGATAAATTGGCGCATGCCAAAATAACCAGTGATTGTCCTTGAGACAAACTGCTCTTTTTGACGGTCAGCTTTAATCGAAATGTTAAAAAAGGATGTAACCCCTTTTTTAGCAAATTACAAAATGGGCATGTGGGGGTCTCGAACATACGCCTGACTGGTCTACAAATTAGTTTTGGTCTAGATCACTCGGTCAACTGATCTTCTATAGCATCATGCTTGTGTTTATTTTTTTTATGTGCTCGCTTGCCTTTGCGCTGCAACATCCTCCGCCCCTAGAAACGAATGAACTGGACCGAGCTTTGCGGTTGGTCCGGTCAGTTCGCTCGTGACGTTTTTAACGTCTCGCATACGTCCTTGTTGTTGCGCAATTTAATAACATGGGCAAGTGGGTAGTGCCCATGTGAAAGTCGGGCACAACAACCCAAACCAAGTTCCCTGTTTTGGAAGTGATGTGCAAATTGTTCTGCCACTTTGATGTTTTAATGTGCAACGGTAGGTATTCCCGTAACTAGCATGACCACACTGCGTTAGCATAACGCTTTTTATGCTCAAAGTTATCTTCAAAACTCAGCAACGGAAATTGGCTGTGTGTTGCCAAAGTCTGAAGTAGTTTGGGGTCAAAGCCTCTAAAATGTGTGGGTTAGTGCTAATGGCTGTGATTGGTCTCGTGTTTAATGACTGCTCAACAACGCAATTTGTGGTTCGTAAAAATTCCTCGGTAACTCTCCTCTAGAGTACTAGTTTGACAGTTCTCACTAACCACTACCTGACCGCTGAGATACTGTGCACTAGGTGGGTTGATTCTCACCTAAATTCCTTGATGGGAAAAAACCGCCGCTGAAGCAAGTTTGTTCCAATTCTCGAAGCAAGCAGAATTTTTTTCTAAGCACCCACAAAGTTTGTGTCGTTGTCGGAAAGAATAGGTGCGTGAGTGTCGCGCCTTGCGATGAATTGCTCAACGTCCAAAACGCAGCAGCTTGTGTCGGGATATGGTATCACTCTAAGGGCAAGTGAATAAAACCCCCCTATTTTCTCAGTAGTTCTGCATATCGGAACCAAAAACGGGCCGAAGTAATTAACGCCCGTAATAAAAATAGTCTCACTTGTAACCGAACCTCTCATCAGTCAGAGCAGGCATAATATGGCAGACTGTTCTGGTTTTTCGCTTCCGGTATGTCAAGCATTTGTTTTCAACGTTTCGGAGCAATCAACAAAGTTTGAGAACGGTGGATTTTAAATTTAAAGCCGCATGCGTATAATGTGAGCCCTGATGGAAATGAGGAAAATGCAAGTGTCTCATCATCAACGGAACAAAGAGTGACATGCAACTAGAATTATTGGATGACTATCAATTTCGGTATCAACCACACGAGTAATTCGCACAGCCAAGCGATTAATTCCAGCTGAGCCAATGAATGAAGAATTTTCAGCAAATTTTTAAATTTTTTTTATGGTTTTATCACAATTAAGCAATCTTATTTCGATGGGGCACGACTCGTGCAAGGGCAGCAGACGCTACACAATGCCACAACACGTTTGTATTCTACAATCAAAATTAATTTGTCTAAATTTTGGTCGAGCAGATTATCATAAAATTTCGGCAAAACTTTGGTTTTAAAACAAGATGCACTCTCAAAACATGTGTCAATATCAGACGAAAGACATTTTAATCGGAATTTACCAATTTTTGCTGAGTTTGCTTTGAAGGGCTGAGTTTGGGTCAACTAATCTTCTTTAGCATCACGTTTGTGTTTATGTTTTTTATGTGCTCGCTTGCCTTTGCGCTGCAACATCCTCCGCCCCTAGACACGAATGAACTGGGCCGAGCTTCGCGGTTGAGTCGGTCAGTTCGCTCGTGACGTTTTTAACGTCTCGCATACGTCCTTGTTGTAGCGCAATTTAATAACATGGGCAAGTGGGTAGTGCCCATGTGAAAGTCGGGCACAACAACCCAAACCAAGTCCCCTGTTTTGGAAGTGATGTGCAAATTGTTCTGCTACTTTGATGTTTTAGTGTGCAACGGTAGGTATTCCCGTAACTAGCATGACCACACTGCGTTAGCATAACGCTTTTTATGCTCAAAGTTTTCTTCAAAGCTCAGCAACGGGAAATTGGCTGTGTGTTGCCAAAATCTGAAGTAGTTCGGGGTCAAAGCTTCTTAAATGTGTGGGTTAGTGCTAATGGCTGTGATTGGTCTCGCGTTTAATGACTGCTCAACCACGCAATTTGTGTTTCCTCAAAATTCCCCGGTAACTCTCCTCTATAATACCAGTTTGACAGTTCTCACTAACCACTACCTGACCGCCAAAATTCTGTGCACTAGGTGGGTTGATTCTCACCTAAATTCCTTGATGGGTAAAAGCCGCCGCTGAAGCAAGTTTGTTCCAATTCTCGAAGCAAGCAGAATTATTTTCTAAGCACCCACAAAGTTTGTGTCGTTGTCGGAAAGAATAGGTGCGTGAGTGTCGCGCCTTGCGATGAATTGCTCAACGTCCATAACGCAGCAGCTTGTGTCGGGATATGGTATCACTCTAAGAGCAAGTGAATAAAACCCCCCTATTTTCTCAGTACTTCTGCATATCGGAACCAAAAACGGGTTGATCTTTTGTAGACTCTAGAATACCAAGAGTGCGGTTGCCATCGAATACGGATATTTAATTGAACGAGTTAGGACACTGAAGAACAGTCGTACAGTCTGTCCGTTGAACACGTCGATAACCTCAAAAGTAAGACCTTTCAAAAGTGCCTTCTTTGAAGTTGGTTGCTAGAAAGACTGCTTGAAAATTTACGCCTCGAAAGGGTACCGATATACTTTTCCAAGGGTTGGCAACTTTTAAGGGACTGGTTTAGACTTTCATTTATTATTTCAGATTTGAATGACAAATTTTAAAGCTTAGAATGATTCAGATTGAGCCTAAAAACTTTTCGACTAATTTTCACGTCGAGACAGTTGTTTTTTAAAGCTTTCAAGCCCACTTCGTGGTTAGCTTAAATAGGTATCGGAACCAACAACGGGCCGAAGTAACTAACGCCCGTAATAAAAATGGTCTCACTTGTAACCGAACCTCTCATCAGTCAGAGCAGGCATAATATGGCAGACTGTTCTGGTTTTTTGCTTCCGGTGTGTCAAGCATTTGTTTTCAACGTTTCGGAGCAACCAACAAAATTTGAGAACGATGGATTTAAAATTTAGAGCCACACGCGTATAATGTGAGCCCTCACGGAAATGAGGAAAATGCAAGTGTCTCATCATCAACCGAACAAAGAGTGACATGCAACTAGAATAGTTGGATGACTATCAATTTCGATATCAACCACACGATTGATTCGCACAGTCAAGCGAATAATTCCAGCTGGGCCACTGAATGAAGAATTTTCAGCAAATTTTTTATTTTTTTTTATGGTTTTATCACAATTAAGCAATCTTATTTCGGTGGGGCACGACTCGTGCAAGGGCAGCAGACGCTACACAATGCCACAACACGTTTGTATTCTACAATCAAAATTAATTTGTCTCAATTTTGGTCGAGCAGATTATCAGTAAAATTTCGGCAAAACTTTGGTATTAAAACAAGATGCACTCTCAAAACATGTGTCAATATCAGACGAAAAACATTTTAATCGGAATTTACCGATTTTTGCTGAGTTTGCTTTGAAGGGCCAATTAGTTGTTCTTAGTATACTCGGGTCATTAACCCAGCTGCCTTCCTCCAGGTTGTACAGTCTTCAGTTGTACAGTCTTCAGATGTACAATCTTCAGTTGTACAGTCTGTCCGAAGAAATCCCACGTTAACCAGTGGCAGCTGGAATATAAAAACTAAGTGTCTAATTGCATTGATCTTTTGTAGACTCTAGAATACCAAGAGTGCGGTTGCCATCGAATACGGATATTTAATTGAACGAGTTAGGACACTGAAGAACAGTCGTACAGTCTGTCCGTTGAACACGTCGATAACCTCAAAAGTAAGACCTTTCAAAAGTGCCTTCTTTGAAGTTGGTTGCTAGAAAGGCTGCTTGAAAATTTACGCCTCGAAAGGGTACTGATATACTTTTCCAAGGGTTGGCAACTTTTAAGGGACTGGTTTAGACTTTCATTTATTATTTCAGATTTGAATGACAAATTTTAAAGCTTAGAATGATTCAGATTGAGCCTAAAAACTTTTCGACTAATTTTCACGTCGAGACAGTTGTTTTTTAAAGATTTCAAGCCCACTTCGTGGTTAGCTTAAATAGGTATCGGAACCAACAACGGGCCGAAGTAACTAACGCCCGTAATAAAAATGGGCTCACTTGTAACCGAACCTCTCATCAGTCAGAGCAGGCATAATATGGCAGACTGTTCTGGTTTTTCGCTTCCGGTATGTCAAGCATTTGTTTTCAACGTTTCGGAGCAACCAACAAAACTTTAGAATGATGGATTTCAAATTTAGAGCCACACGCGTATAATGTGAGCCCTCACGGAAATGAGGAAAATGCAAGTGTCTCATCATCAACCGAACAAAGAGTGACATGCAACTAGAATAGTTGGATGACTATCAATTTCGATATCAACCACACGAGTGATTCGCACAGTCAAGCGAATAATTCCAGCTGGGCCAATGAATGAAGAATTTTCAGAAAATTTTCTTAATTTTTTTTAATGGTTTTATCACAATTAAGCAATCTTATTTTGGTGGGGCACGACTCGGGCAAGGGCAGCAGACGCTACACAATGCCAAAACACGTTTGTATTCTACAATCAAAATTAATTTGTCTCAATTTTGGTCGAGCAGATTATCAGTAAAATTTCGGCAAAACTTTGGTATTAGAACAAGATGCACTCTCAAAACATGTGTCAATATCAGACGAAAGACATTTTAATCGGAATTTACCGATTTTTGCTGAGTTTGCTTTGAAGGGCCAATCAGTAGTTCTTAGTATACTCAGGTCATTAACCCAGCTGCCTTCCTTCAGGTTGTACAGTCTTCAGTTGTACAGTCTTCAGATGTACAATCTTCAGTTGTACAGTCTGTCCGAAGAAATCCCACGTTAACCAGTGGCAGCTGGAATATAAAAACTAAGTGTCTAATTGCATTGATCTTTTGTAGACTCTAGAATACCAAGAGTGCGGTTGCCATCGAATACGGATATTTAATTGAACGAGTTAGGACACTGAAGAACAGTCGTACAGTCTGTCCGTTGAACACGTCGATAACCTCAAAAGTAAGACCTTTCAAAAGTGCCTTCTTTGAAGTTGGTTGCTAGAAAGACTGCTTGAAAATTTACGCCTCGAAAGGGTACCGATATACTTTTCCAAGGGTTGGCAACTTTTAAGGGACTGGTTTAGACTTTCATTTATTATTTCAGATTTGAATGACAAATTTTAAAGCTTAGAATGATTCAGATTGAGCCTAAAAACTTTTCGACTAATTTTCACGTCGAGACAGTTGTTTTTTAAAGCTTTCAAGTCCACTTCGTGGTTAGCTTAAATAGGTATCGGAACCAACAACGGGCCGAAGTAACTAACGCCCGTAATAAAAATGGTCTCACTTGTAACCGAACCTCTCATCAGTCAGAGCAGGCATAATATGGCAGACTGTTCTGGTTTTTCGCTTCCGGTATGTCAAGCATTTGTTTTCAACGTTTCGGAGCAACCAACAAAACTTTAGAACGATGGATTTCAAATTTAGAGCCACACGCGTATAATGTGAGCCCTCACGGAAATGAGGAAAATGCAAGTGTCTCATCATCAACCGAACAAAGAGTGACATGCAACTAGAATAGTTGGATGACTATCAATTTCGATATCAACCACACGAGTGATTCGCACAGTCAAGCGAATAATTCCAGCTGGGCCAATGAATGAAGAATTTTCAGAAAATTTTCTTAATTTTTTTTAATGGTTTTATCACAATTAAGCAATCTTATTTTGGTGGGGCACGACTCGGGCAAGGGCAGCAGACGCTACACAATGCCAAAACACGTTTGTATTCTACAATCAAAATTAATTTGTCTCAATTTTGGTCGAGCAGATTATCAGTAAAATTTCGGCAAAACTTTGGTATTAGAACAAGATGCACTCTCAAAACATGTGTCAATATCAGACGAAAGACATTTTAATCGGAATTTACCGATTTTTGCTGAGTTTGCTTTGAAGGGCCAATCAGTAGTTCTTAGTATACTCGGGTCATTAACCCAGCTGCCTTCCTTCAGGTTGAATAGATTTCAGTTGTACAGTCTTCAAATGTACAATCTTCAATTGTACAGTCTGTCCGAAGAAATCCCTTCTTAAGCAGTGGCAGCTGGATTATAAAAACTAAATGTCCAATTGCATTGATCTTTTGTAGAATCTAGAATACCAAGAGTGCGGTTGCCATCAAATACGGATATTTTATTGAACGAGTTAGGACACCGAAGAACAGTCGTACAGTCTGTCCGTTGAACACGTTGATAATTTCAAAAGTAAGACCTTTTAAAGTTTCTTCTTTGAAGTTGGTTGCTAGAAAGGCTGCTTGAAAATTTACGCCTCGAAAGGGTACCGATATAAATTTCCAAGGGTTGGCAAATTTTAAGGGACTGGTTTAGACTTTCAATTATTATTTCAGATTTGAATGAAAAATTTTAAAGCTTAGAAAGATTCAGATTGAGCCTAAAACTTTTTCGACTAATTTTCACTGCGAGACAGTTGTTTTTTTAAACATTTCAAGCCCACTTCGTGGTTAGCTTAAACAGGTATTGGAACCAACATCGGGCCGAAGTAACTAACAATCAAAATAAAAAATGGTCTCACTTGTAACCGAACCTTTCAACAGTCAGATCAGGCATAATATGGCAGACTGTTCTGGCTTTTCGCTTCCAGTATGTCAAACATTTGTTTTCAATGTTTCGTAGTAAACCAACAAAATTTGAGAACAGTGGATTTCAATTTTAAAGCCGCACGCGTTTAATGTGAGCCCTGATGGAAATGGGGAACATGCAAGTGTCTCATCATCAAGAGAACAAAGAGTGACATGCATATAGAAATACTGGATGCATACTATCATATTCGGTGTCAACCACGTGACTGATTCGCCCAGTCAATCGAATAAATCCAGCTGGGCCAATGATGGAGGAATATTAAGCAAATCGTTTATATTTTGTATGGTTTTATCACAATTGAGCAACTTTTTTTCGATGGGACACGACTCAGGCGAGGGCAGCAGACGCATCATAATGCCCTATCACGTTTATATTTTACAATCGAGTTTATTTTGTCTCAATTTTGGTCGAGCAGATTTTCAGTAAAATTTCGGCAAAACTTCGGTATCAAAACAAGATGCACTCTCAAAACATGTGTCAATATCAGACAAAAAAAAATTAGTCGGAACTTACTGATATTTTCTGAGTTTGCTTTGAAGGGCTAATCAATAGTTCTTAGTATTCTCGGGCCACTAACCCAGCTACCTTCCTTCAAGTTGTACAGTCATCAGTTGTGCAATCTTCAGTTGTACAGTCAGTCGGAAGAAATCCCTCATTAACCAGTGTCAACTGGGTTATGAAAACTAAGTGTATAAGTGCATTGATATTTTGTGGTAGGCTCTAGAATATCAACAGTGCGATTGCCATCAAATACGGATATTTTGTTGAACGAGTTAGGACACTGAAGAACAGTTGAACAGTCTGTCCGTTGACGACGTCAATAAATTTAAAAGTAAGACCTTTTAAAGTTTCTTCTTTGAAGTTGGTTGCTAGAAAGGCTGCTTGAAGTTTCAACTTCATATCAACATCGATATTAAAGGATCTACTCAGACTTTGTCAAACATAACGGCTATTTCGGTCTTGTGCGAGCTCCTAGATCGCGCTCGAAAACAAAATACGGCACAGAACACATCATGCGAACTGTCAACGAACATGTTCGATTCAGTCAAAAGGCGCGATGCAAGAGCACCTAACAAAGGAAAGCTTGAGCACCAATCTACTCTCAGAGCAGCGAACAAATTAAGACCTGAGTGACACTCAAGGACCTGTCGTTTCATATTCTCTGAGAGTTCATCGATCCCACTTTAGTCCAAGGACATATGATGACTGGTCTGGACTCAAGCAAATATCTTTCGCTGGTAGATTGGATTCGCGGTGGTCCGGGTTGGCGGGACTGTTTTTCGGCGTCATTGCTGACAGATTTTTTCAAAATAAAAACAATTTGTTTCATTAGGGAGACTAAATATTTGCTTAATTTCGAAGCTTGTTCACTGTTTTTGGAAGAGTCCAGGTAGTCATACATTGAAATTGATGGACGACAGCTAAACCAGCTTCAGGGTATGCGTCTTAATGACCAGGTGCAGTCTTCTGCCAGGCATATTTCGAATCGAGGACACGGCGCATCTGGCCGGGTTTGTTCGGGTTCAACAACGGATGATGCGGGAAATATCAATCAGGGTCGATTCGTGAATTGAGATTATAAAGGCGAACAGTAATGCTCTTTCCCTTCCATTTATCAGGTTTAATGCTCTCTGCTTTTTTTTCACGGAGCGCCGGGTTTTAGCAGGAACGTTGATTGAGAAACAAGCGTTCCTCGAAATTTTTTCTGCCGCAAGTACTATTGTACCGTGTCATGGGTCCTAAGGCGGTTCCTTTATGGGGGGTCCCAACATAAAGCAGAATCCTAGAAAAAAGTTCCTTTTTTTTAACGGTTCTCTATTTTAAGATTTGTAAATAACGTAAGTTCCCACCCCTAAAGTAAAAGACCCCCTTCTTAGTATCTTGTGAAGCTGAGCTTTACAAACGGGATCCGATACAAAATTCCTTCTATTTTAAAGCGTTCCTTTTTCATCGGAAAAACTAAAGATAATCCTCCTAAATTCTGAGTTTTTCTTTTTCTTCCAAGTTTCATGTGGATATCTTTTCCTGGCTTTCTTTTTTTCGTCGAACATTTTCATGCTAATAAAAGTTATTATTATAACTGAACCAATGGTGGTTCAGTTTTAATGTAATGTGCTATTATTAAAACTTATTATTAAAACTGATCCAACCTGACACATTTGTTTGAACAAATACTTGGCTTGAGTCAACTAGTTTATTTGCCTAAAACTATTCTATTGAGACAGTGATTGAGCACAATACATGTATTTTTTTACTGGCAAATTGGCAAAACCAAAAAAAGTTTAGGTCGAATTAGAGCAAGGAAGAGCAGTAAAAATGTCTTACAATATATGTTTCAAATTTTAAGGCTGTTTTGGTTTTCTTTGCGCTGTTTTTAGATGGTATTTTTTCTGAAGCATTCGATAAAATAAATGGGTTATTTATCGGTAAGGGGAAGTCACGGACTCGGATACTAGAAACTTCTTCTCCTCGTTGCTCTGTTTCTGAGTACGGCCGCTGTATGAATCCCCATTCCGGAAGTTGAAATTCCGACCTAATGGCCAAAGGGAACTGTCGAACTCCCGTCCAGAAAGAGAAAACGTTTTGAATCTAATTGTGATAATGCAAGTTTGTTTTGCTGCACTGTCATAATATTAGTCTGGCCTTTCGAAACAATGTTCTATTTGTACACTCTCAATGTTTCCCCAGTGAATAATGTGTCCCTGAAAACTTGGTGCACAATTTCTTGTTGTGCATACCATTTCAACCCTTGGGACTCAATTTTTGAGTGCAGAAGCAAAATCATGATTCATTCCTACAAGGCGCAATAAAAGTTTCAATTCACTTCAGCATTTCAGTTTATACCGGACAAAAATTTTGACATTTTTACCAAAGAACAGAAGACTCCAAATTAAGATTTAAAAAAAAGAAAAAAATGAATTATGTTTTCAGATAAATGAACGTTTAGGCAACATTGTATAATTTTGCCTAAATCAGCTGAAAGCCCATAGTCTGTTGCAGCAAAGTAAAGGGGAGGGAAGGAGGTTGGTGGTAGTCGTGGTAGTTTTTTCTTTTAATAGGGAAGAATGGGAATGAAAGGGCTGCTTAACTGATGGAATACAGTTTCCCACCAGTCTCGTCTTTAAACTTCAGCAAAACTTTCTTGTTTGCATGGTCTACGTCGTCAAAAATTTTTTATAACGTTGCGAGTTTTTAAAAATGTCAATTTTTATGGCAAAAACGTCGTCAGTTTTTACGACAAACGTTGCTAGTTTCTATGGCATAAATAAAAATACCAGTCCCGGAGTACAGTAGTTTCGAGTTTAGGTTCGGTTTCCTTTTTTGATCAAGAAACTGATACATAAAACAATTGGCGAGGTCTAAGATGGTCTAAGATTGTCCCAGATTATTCTTGTTACTGAAAAGCTGATTGTGGCTAATTGATCTTCAAGGGTTTGAAAGCTCTTCGTTGTGCTCAGAGCTTTTTTTGAAGAAGTTGTTTCTCGTTCCATACAAATTCTTTATTCCTAATTTAGACCCCATTGTCTTACCAAAGGCTGAACTAACAATCAGTTTGAAAAAAATCTCCTGGAGTTTTTTACCGCAATTTTTTCTAGGCAGGTGTTGAGGTCCACAAAAGGTGCCAACCAGCGACTTTGGCGGAACAGAAGAACCTTTCCGAGGCGAGTTTCTTCAATCCTAGCACGTGGTACAACTTTAGCATTAGGTAGGGCAAAAATTATTTATCTTTAAGATGCAAGGTCTGCAGGAGCTTTGGCTCCTTTGGCAGTAGAATGATCTGCAATTTTCCCAACATGCCGACATGCCCATTGCTCATTGCACCGATGTCCACTATTTCACGAGAGGAGGCAAAAAGGAAGCACATCTGTAGTCAAGTAAAAGTCGTGGTAGTCACCAAGTGAACCACTCCTTAGTTCAGTGAAAACTTCTAGGGCATGATTTTACTCGCTTCTTGTAATGCTCACATCCCCTCGTGTTAGACTGATTTTCCACATTACTCGCGGGCAAGTTCTCCAATCTTTTCAAAAAAGTTGAACTATTAGCCCTTTCTGTTTCAACATTGTGACTTTTTCAGGGGAGTGGCTAAGTTTTTCAAAATAGATCTCCAGACGAAAAAAAAAATTCGATCGGCAAGTATCATACATTGTCTTTTTTCTTCACATGTGAGTAATACAGAAACAAAGTTGTCGAACCCCTTTTTCCTCAGCGCTTTGATTGTGAAGTGTAAGATATGCTTTGATAAACTATGAGCATTTTCTAGATTGTAATTTGTAGTTTTTTCATTATTATTAGCCTTATTACGTGGCCAACCCAGGAGCTTGTTGGTGTAATGGCAATGATCAAGTACCGCATCGTTCTCGCATATTCAACAAATTGTAGCTTGTTCCTGACCTGTTATATTGATGAAGGTGAACTGTTTTCTTTTTTCTACCTTAAGTTTGTCTCTCTAACTTCAAGGGAGCTAATTAGCTCTTCCATTACATTTGGTCCACTTTTATGCTCAAACCTTAACAGATCTTCTGTCCCCAATGCGATTACTGATATGGCCTGCTTGATGGATTTCAAATGCCGAGTGATAGATTTTTTGCGAATCAGGTTGCGGTCCGTCCGTATACTGGCAATAGCAGTGACTCCAAATCAAAAAACAATTACTATGGGTACCTAACAACGAGCTACTAAATTTATGAACTGTTAAGTATCAAGGTTATTGCAGCGACAAACGGTTGATTACTAAGGAGTGAATTAATGGGATTTGAGTGATAATTTCAGTAGCAAATCAGATCAAATATATATGGTAAATTACCCGCACAAAGTTGCTCGAACCAATGACTAAAGGTCATGTTTCACCAGCTAATTTTAACAAAAATCGGGAAGTGATCTTTCAGTTTGAACTGAATAAGAAAGATCAATTCCAGTTCAGTTAGGAAAAATCACCAATATTAAGGGCAATAGTTCGCCATCGTTGAACCTGAACAGAAAAGTAAAGGTCATACCTAGATTTGGTGTGAAACAAAAAAAGGATTTAAACAGATGAAAAACATTTATGTGATATTAAGATTTTTTAACAGTCAAGTAGAGTTTGCTTACCGGAAAACGTCTATTTGACAATTGTTCAGCCTTTCAAGTCTGTCCATTTCCATCAGACTAAAGGGCTTTTCATATTCCCCATTGATTATCACAGTTCCTTCCTTGTCAATTCGTAGGTTGATACCCTAATTTTCTCTAGCCACTGTCTAGATGTGAGTTAGAGGCCCGGCTCATTCACGTTGTGAAGTGCTTTAACAGAGCAGGATAGAAAGCAGCGGTTATCACCGTTAGTTTTGATATTAGTGAGCAGAGTGCATCAGGTATCTCGAGGTGGGTCTTGCTCTATTGGCTCAATTCGATCAGTAATTGTCCCAATATCACGAGAAGAGAATGATTTGACTGGGTTGACCATTTGTTTAATCAGTTCCAAGTATTGATCACCAGCTATTCCCTCGAAGTACCTTGTCAAACTCCTAGTGTTCTGAAATTGGATAGTCCTTTCGCAGTTTTCAGTGTCCCCGTCATGCACAGTGGGAAATTTCATCACCCCCAATTTCACATCACACTTTTTTGGGCCTTTTTGACCCTTTCCAAATAAGAGCGTCTTTTTCCTCCTTGTTATGCATCATGACTTGAAGCAAAATCTTTTTTTATCAACTTTGAGATCGTATCGGCGCCATTTCCCTCTGAACGCGATTTTCATTGGGGCAGCAGAAGAGGTCGTCTCGATGCCATCGAAAATTTGCAATGCGTGCTTCTTCAGCAGATAATGTTGATAGCTTTGGCCAGTGCGAAATTTTGTATGGCAATAGATACAATGGCTAATGGAAATCATGTCATGTGCCATCTCAACAAGCTCTCGGGCTACCGACAAACTCTCGAATGATTCGAGACAATCACCGAAAACAGTTTGAGGAGGAGGCAGAGGAAGAATCTTGTGAGACTTTTGCTCAAGTCTTTTCAAGTTTCTTGTAGAGTTCAGTGTTTGTACTGTCTAGGAACAGGTGTCGCGATAGAAATAAAGGTTCGGCATTGTCTGTTGAACTTACTTGAGTAACTTAGAAAAGTTTCAAGGTTGAAGTAAAACTGGTTTTCAAGAAGCAAAAAAGAGAAAACTTAGACCGAAAAAGATGAGCTTTGCAAGTAAAAACAAGTAGAAGCCATTTACTTTGCCGTGGACTTGATAAAAAATACTTTCTTTTCCATAAACAGGGTTTGTTACAGCTTTAAAATCTATATGCCTCATCAGCTCGTTCAAGTGCATGGGTTTTTTATATTAAAAAAACTAATTCATTTACAGCCGCGAAAGGGTACCGATATACTTTCTCAAGGGTTGGCAACTCTTTTTAGGGGACTGGTTTAGGCTTTCATTTAATATTTCAAAACTGAATGACAAAATTTAAAGCTTAGAATGATTCAGATTGAGTCCAAAAAAATTTTGGACTAATTTTCACGGCGAGACAGTTAGTTTTTTAAAGATTTATAGCCCACTTCTTGGTTTGCATTAATAGGTATAACAAAAACTAGAACTAAGAGGTAAAAGTGTTTGAAAAATGAGTCCATCAACTATATAATTTAGAATTTAAAATGAGACAGTAATTTAGAAAAAAGTCCAAAAGTTTGCAATTTGGTTATCATGATAGTTGCAGATGATGATAAGCATAGATTTCCATTTGAGTATGTTTAAAATAAATCAAAATCGTAGCTTCTTTTTTGTGGTTCTATAGACCATGAAACATTTTATATCATCTGCTTCAAAAATTTAAGGCATGGCCTTTTGGTTCAAAAGATTATACCTAACCCGGCGTTGCTCGTCCCTATGCTCCTCGGGAACGCCTTCCATTCGGTGAAGTCAAGTGAAAAAAAAATGGTTTCTCACCTATTTAAAAAAAACCTCAACTTTTTTATACTGTGCAAAAAAAAACACAAAAATTACCTTAAAGTCAATCAAAATCTAGCCAGTAAATTTAAAAAGATATCGAGCAAAGTTCTACTGATCGTATTGAAAATTTTCTTAAATTAATTTTTTCCGTCATTTTTACCGCAAAGTAATCAATCTCGTTTTAAAGTCGTGTAAATGTGCGATATGAACTTTGTATGAGCTAGCTTACGCCTAATGGGGGCAAGCGTAGAAATTAAAAAACGTTCATAATCCAATAACTGAGACGAGACGCTTGAAATATGTGATTTTTTGAGACAATCAGAGTTATGTGTAAATAATAAAAAAACTGGGAAAATGTTTTTGTCTCCAATCTATTGAAACTGCCCTTAACTGATTTGTCGTGATCTTCTAAGCTCAGCAGGGCTGAGGTTCGAGTTCAATTTTTGAAAAAAAAACGTTTCTTTTTTTTCTCGTTTTTTTACCAAAAAAGTGCCAGTTATAGTCGTAAATCCTGCATTTAGACGTAAGCAAAAAGCAAAACTGCGACTGAAAGCACTCTTTTTTACCTTATGCAAGTCTTAGCTCACCCCACCGCACGTTGCAAAAAGTATAATAGGAGAGAGAGAAAGAGAGACAGAGAGAGAGTGAGAGAAAGAGAGAAAGAAAGAGAGAGAGCAGAGAGCAGAGAGTGTTTGAAAAAAAGCCAAATTTACAAGGTTGGACTATCAACAACAAATTTATCTTTCTATTTAAAAGAAAGCAATGTCTCCAAAACAATACTCCAAATGTAGCTCACAAATGAACTGGTGTATTTAGTTTTTATCTCTCTCTCTCTCTCTCTCTCTCTCGCTTTCTCTCTCTCTATCTCTCTCTCATATTTTATGAAACAACAAAAAAATTCGATTGATGATCTTTTTTTTTTAGTTTTTTCGATTATTTTTTATAATTTTGCAGGTTTTAGCTGATCTAGTAGGCGAGATAAATAAAGTAGAACATATTTTAACAATATGTCACAATCAAACAAAATTGAAAGTATAAAATCTGAGGAAAAATAATCGAAACAAAAGAAAGTTTTTTGTTTAAATTATTACAACTCTAAAACTTCTAGTTTTCTCTTTCTTGGGGCATAGCATTATGCATTTGGAGGGGTTCCTTGAATGAGATCTAGAGTCACAAAATCAATTGTCTCCGCACTCTGCGATGATGAAATCCAATCATCCGAAAAGTTCATTGTACTGGAGCTGGTGTTGAAACTGCTCATCTAACAAATGACTCGGGAGACATTGCTGTCGGGTTACCCCAGTACGATTCGCGCTCTGCATAATCACGAAGACATCCCTCCTGATTTCCATAAAACGAGGTTAAGTCGCAGTCATATGCGAGGAGTTCCTTGGAGATTTCTCGAGCGATGTTGTGTCGTTATCTCAGTCTTTTCTAATGCCGGATAGCTCTTGTTAAAAGTGCAACTCTCGCTTATTCTTTTTCCGTTCTATCGAAGTAGATCGATAAGATCAAGGAGAAAAGTCGGCAGCAATATAAGACGTTTTGTAGTCCATTCCTAGTTTTGATTGCCTTCGTTTTTTTGGGGAGCCAAGTCATTGAACCGTCTTGCTCTATCCGGAGAGGCTTTCTCTTTCTCTCTGTTGATGGATGATTGTAATCAATACTCTCGTGTATGTTTGGTAGGTAATTTTTGCTTCTGGATCACACACTGATTTTATTTGTGAGGACTAGTCATCACTTGAAGATTTGTTAACATAAGTTTTGTTAACATTAAGTTTTGTTAACATTTTATGACTGAATTACTGAAGTGATTTTGAGAGAAAGAAAAAATGAAATGTTTATTATTGAGAATGAGATCAGGAAAGGAGTGACGAGGTTTAATGAGGTCAAATCTAATTTTTTATAAGCGAGGATATCAACGTTTATTTAATTTTACGCATGGCGCCTAAGTTCATGTTAAGAATGCATGTGGAAACCCCATTTTTTATTTTTATGTGATAACTTAATTATAAGGGCAACGTGCGAAATCACTCAGTTTGCCAGAAGGTCCATGTCATGCTGTTAAAACTTCATTATCATGATTCATAGCAGTCATTAATTTAACCGTCGTAACAAAAAAACACTAGAAATTTTTCAAAGTACACCCGGAAGAGAAAAGGCAATTAACTACCCATATAAACAGTGGTTAATTGTTAAAGACACTTTAAACTTGGTGATTAAATTTATCAATATATCTTAAGGTGCTCGTAAAATTGCTCCAAAATTTTTTTCTCTTTGAACGCATGATCTGTTTTGTATCATGTGATCAATCATTCTCCATTATTCCTCACCAGTTGATTAATTTTCCTTTAGTATGAAATCTTCTCTTGAAACGGATGTTGGCTACTTCGATGATTTTCGGAATAGATTTTTTCGGGAATGATAAACGTTTAGTTAGAGTCGTTCCAAAAACATACTCGCAGACCTGTACTTAAATAATTTTTGAATTGTACAAAAAGACGACCAGTGAGTTTTTAAGTATACACAAGGAATAACCTAGTCAACTTGTGAGTTCGAGTCCTTGGCGGACATTTAGACGAAAATAAAAAAAATGACGAAAGGAAAAATAACGCAAAAATGAAAATAATGACAACTATCGGGTTGCATAAAATTATTAATTCGTAATTGAATAAAACTACAAGGCAACGGTTGAAGCAACATATGAGCAATCCCGCGACTCTTTCGAACAATTCCGAAAAAACAACAAAATTTCATCCTGAACCATGAACCCAACTTATCTGGCTTCGCTTCAAATGCAAATTTTGCGTTTCCTCTAAGTTGAATAACTTAAATTTGTGCAATCATTCGATTGACAAATAAGAAATTATCATGTGCTGGTCGAGTTTACAAAAAAGTCTACCTGTTTACTAAACAAAAATGACTTCAAAAGCATTCGTCGTACCTTGTCTTTTCACAGCATTCTACTTTGGGTTGCTCCATGAAATGTTTTGTATTATAGCTGTAAATTATAACTCTGTCAAAATAACTGTAAAACAAAACTCTGTAGAAATTATAATTCTATCAAACTGTCTTTGAAATAAATCATGGAAAAGAATTTCAAATTTAAACCATGTTTTAAACCATTTTTACTCTCTTGTATTGAAAAAATTACTACACTAGCGTGAGGCATTCCCGAGGAGCGTAGCGACGAGCAATGCCGGATTAGGTGTTGCCCCTTAAACCAAAAGGCCATGCCTTAATAATTCGGAGGACTTGGTATGAAATGTTTCCCGGTACAATTAATCACCTGAGAGAAACTTTGATTTTGATCTCTTCTAAACATATTCAAATGACAATCATGCTTATCGTGCATCTGCAATTATTAGGATATCAAACTTACAAAAACTTCTTTTTTGAAAATTGCTATCGTATATTTCAGCCAAGTCACATAATTGAAGGCCTCATTTTTGGAGGATTTATAAGTCATATTTCATATAAGTCAAATTCTTCAGATTTATAAGCGACCAAGAAGTGGGCCTGAAATGCCTAAAAAAGAATTGTCGGTACTCCTTTAAAGCAGCAAAATTTTGACACTGTTCATGAATCAGTTTTTTCATTTACAAAGACCTTGCACTTGAACGAGATGATGAGACATATAGAGCCAAAATATGGAATAAACCCTATATTTGGAAAAGAAAGTAATTATTGTCAAGTTCACGGCGAAGTATACTTCTCGTTGATGGCTTCTACTGGTCTTTACCCGCAAAACTCTTAATTTTCAATCCTAGTCACTTCTCGTTTTTCAAAACCAGTTTTACTTCAATCTTAAAACTTTCCTGAATTACTCAAGTAACGGAAGAGCTGGAACGTTGAGCTGGCACATGACATGTTTTCCTATAGTAATTGTATCTTATTCCAAACAAAAGTACTCACTGGGAATAGCTATCAACAACATCTATTGAAGTTGCACGCATTTTCAGACGGTGGCTGGAGAAGGACAAGGTGTTAACCTTCGATTGGATAAAGAAGTAACTGTGATATTCAATAGGGAATATGAATTGCCAATGTGTCTGATGGACACCGACAGATTTGAAAGGTTGAGCAGTTGTTATGTCAACGAGTGTCGTTAAGCAACTTATACTTGAATGTTAACAAATTTTAATAGCCCCTGATTAACGTTCTTCATCTATTCAATCCCGCTTGATATTTCGCACCAACACTAGATATAAAAAAAAATTTTCTGTTCAGGTTCAACGATGGCAAATTATTGACCCTAAAAATGTCGAACAGAACCACTACTTATCTGATGTATCTGGTGGACTTGTTACTGCTTACAGATGGATTCAAGTATCACTATATGTGGATAAGTGATCTCCAGAAACTGATCGAGTACATGCGGCACTAAGTGCATCGATGCCAATCTGAGATTTGCTGTAAAGGGTTCCACACCAGCGCTTCCTTCGAAACTCTGAGAAGACATCAAGAACTGTGCTATCAAGACAAAAATGTCGTCAGTACAATGCCCAGGTCGGCAAAAAATGACCGAAAGATCAATGTACGTATCCAGAGTTATACTCTTTGATTTGGAGTCACTGCTTTTGCCAGTATACGGATCGCAACCTGATTCGCAAAAAGCTACCACGCACAAAAATGAATTCCATTAACGGTGAGCCTACGCCTTTATAGTAATCAAAATTATGATGAAATATCTGTTAAAGTTTGAGCTTAAAAGCTCCCTTGATTCAATAGCGAGACAAACTAACTTGAAAAAAAAGAAAAACATTTTCACCGGTATAACAGGCCAGGAACGGGAAGATCCTACGAATTG
Source organism: Symsagittifera roscoffensis (assembly GCF_963678635.1). Classification (NCBI taxonomy): domain Eukaryota; kingdom Metazoa; phylum Xenacoelomorpha; order Acoela; family Convolutidae; genus Symsagittifera; species Symsagittifera roscoffensis. Next base: position 30,454,362 of record NC_087065.1, on the reverse strand, counting down.
TTGGGTATGTGAGAACAAAGCTGAACTTAATTTTTGCCGCTACACCAAAAAGTTCCTGGGTTGGGCACATATTGGGTCTTAAGTTAATAGAAAAATAACAAATTAAAATCTAATGATAGCTCATAATTTTTCAAAACATGTCTGACGCATTATAATCAAAGTGCCGGCAAGAAGCGATTCGGAAAGTAGTTTTTCTGTATTACTCGCATCTGAAGACGTATAAAATCTTTGACAATCTCTGTATATAAAAACGTACACGGACAAAAATGGAAAACTCAGAAAACCCTTAAAAAATTTCAGATTCGTCCATTTGTATAGATTCATGCTAGGGCCAAATTTATTGACAAGTTGCAAAACGAAAAATTTTTTCTGCAAAACTTTTTTTTCTACTGGAGACCTTTTCTGAATAACGCAAGTACCCCCGCGAACAATGTGTTAAAATTGTTTAACAGGAGGAGATGTGAGTGTTATAAGAAGCGAGTACAATCTTGTTCAAAAAGTCCTCACTGAACTGGAGAGTGGTTCACTTGGTGATTACCACGACTTATGATTGACTACAGATGTGCTATTACTTGCGCTTCCATTTTCAATTTTTAGTGAAATTTGCTATCAATTGTACGGACTGGATAGCGCTTGATACTTCACGTCAAGTAACCATTCCTCGGATGCCTTACTATAAGGTTGTAAGCCCAACCTGAAGCTTCTAAGGGATCGTGAACATCTGGATTTTGTGCAGCGATGATACGAGGAGGAATGTTGACATTTTACGCGCGCCAACTTTAAAAGGCGAACCATCCAACCTCGACGGTTTTTCGCACTCAAAACCATTAAGCTACACCCTCAATATTGAAGGACAATTTTTGTACGGGCGACTAATGAAACACTGCCCTTTGCTATTAAACCATTCAATATAAGACAAAAGATACTGCTCACCAGCGAAACCTCGGATTAGGTTCATCAATTGAAGTCATTTTTTCCATTACCGATGAGCTTCATGACTTCTCCGATTATTATCTTCTTGCCTCATTTCGTGAAGTAGTGGTCATCGCTGCAATGAGCAACGACGAACCCAACATGTTGGGAAAATTGGGAGTCACCACACTGCCGAAGGTGCCAAAGCTTCTGCAGACATTGCATCCTAGAGATGGTTATGTTTTACATTACTTTATCCTAAAGTTGTACCAGGAGCTGGGAATGAAAATAACTCATTTCGGAAACATTCTTCAGTTCCGCCAACGTCACTGGATGGCACACTACGAAAATCTGTAGTAAGGTTAATTCAGCCTTTGGTAAAACAACGGAGTCTAAGTTAGGGGAAAAAAGGCTGGAGATTGTAAGGAATGAGTGAAAAGTTCTTCAAAAAACAACTCTGAGCCTTATGAAAAGCCACAATCAGTTTTTCAGTAAAGAAAATTTTTGGGACAAACCTATGTTAGTTGGTGTGACCATATTAGACCTCGCCAAGCGTTTCATCTTTCAATTTCGTTATCAGAAAATGAATCCGAACCTACACTTGGAACTACTGTACTCCGATAGTTTTATTTCAGCGGTAAAACTGATGACGTTTACCGGGAAGTAGAGAAACTAAAAGCTGAATTCGACTTTTTTAATTATGATGAGGACCGTTTCCTGGTCGACAATACAAACAAGAAAGTTGTGCTGAAATCTAAAGACGAGATTGGTGGAAAGCCGATCAGAGAATTCATCGCCCTAAAACAGAAACTGTCGTCCTGAAAGGTAAGTAAAAATCCCAACACAAGCCACCCTTCCACATACATTCCTCCCTTTCAATAGAAAAATCTACCACCACTGCCCCCGGGTTGCCCACCATAGAAGATAATGCGCAACCTTGCACATCCATGCATGATTTATATTGAAAATGACTTATCATACGTAGCACTAACGTTGGTTTCGAAAACCCACAAAATAACTTTTTGACGGATTAAAATGGTTATAAAACGGTTTCTCATCATTATGCAAGCTGTTGGTAAAATATCAAAAATTTTCACAATGCAAATCATACGTGGCAACATAAATGGTGCTACGTATGGAAGAGATTTTTCACCATTATTTTTTTTCTCTAGAAAACAGTAAAAATAGAGGTTAATTGACAAAAATTACTGAAAAAGTTATCCGTAGTGCAAAATACGCTTTTATTAGATTGTGATTTTTTTCCACCATGCAAACCATTCGTCGCACCATTTATGGTGCTATTTATGGAAACGATGTTTCCATACAAAAACAACTTTAATTAAGCATGCGATATCAGAACGAACACCGAAATTTTTCGTTTACTTTTGGGGTTTATTAGCAGTTTCAAATATTGACAAATAAGCTGAGAACTTACTTTTGGTCAAAAAAATGTGTGAAGAGAAGTGAAAAAAAATTTAGATTGTTTTTTTGATTTTTTAATTTTTTTAGAAAACTTTTTCAATCCGGAATAATTTTTTTGAGCACATAATGGAACGAGTTGAAAAATAGAATTCTGCTGTAAACAGACCGTTTCACGACATACTTTTAATTTAGGATTCTTTTTAAATAGTAAATCAATTAAATATTTAAAAAACAGATCTGACATCGAAAAAAGTTTTTTTTATATCTGAGCAAACGTGGCGTTTTCTGTCGGCCTTTTGACTTTATTTACTTAATAACATTTTAGCGTTTACACTGTCAAAATTGCCTAATTTGAAGTCCCCGTGATAAAAAAATGTGCAACCATACGTCGAGCCATGCATGGAAAATGTGTTATTTTAATAATACGTCGGCAACTTTCCATGGCTTCTATGGAACCATGCATGGTGCGACGTATGGTTGCACATTTTGGTCAACCCGAGCCACCCACTTCTCCCTCCCCTTTAATTTGCTGCAGCAAAATACAGGCTTTTAGCTGATTTTGGCAACATTATACAATGTTGGTTGCCTAAACGTTGATTTATCTGAAAACATGAGAAGCTTTCTTTTCTCAATTCTCAAGTATTATTAATTCGTTGTCCTTATTCTTTGTCAATCTTCAGTGTATTTCGTTGATTAGAGCAACTAACTGCGATACCAGACACTCAGTATTTCAGACACTTCAGCAGTTTTTTTCTAGCAAATCAACCCATTCTTGATGCAATGTCGTAGCTATACGAAACCTGATTCATTTGCTGCTGTAATGTCCGATAAACACGTCTTTGTGTTTGCTTACCGCACGAGTTGAGCGTTCATACGTTTCGACCAGCGGGACCAAAAATAGCTATGCTTCGACCAAATCGACCCAAACCGGCTATGTAAAAATAACCGACTCGATCAAAGGAAAAACGTGTTTGACAGTTTTGACCATAATTGTATCCGACTTTGTGTTCTTTTATGATTCGAAAAATTGCTCATTTATGTTTCAACCATGTTTTCGATTACGTTTAACGCTTTAGCCGGGTAAGCTAGTTCGTCGTTAAAAGATTGGATGGCTGGATATGAGTGGATACGACTCCAGTCTTGTTGAACTACGATTTTCCATATTTAAGCTATTATCTTTTTTTGAACCTCTCGCTACAAAATAAAATCCCTAAAATTGAATAATCTTTTTTTTTGATAGAAGCTTTTGTAACATTTTATGATATACAGTGGCGCGCGCAGGAATTTTTGACCATGGTCACTTTTTTGAAAAATTACGAAAAACCTTTTTTTATGCCAGGTTTTGACAAAAAATCAAATTCTGCAACAGGTAGTTTAAGCTGAGTAGTTGAGCATTTGTCTAACTAACCCGCTGCGGCCAGTCCCTTCTGCACCATGGCGTCTGCTATCTGCATGAACAGCTGCTCACTGATGCACTCATCCGGGAAGTCAGAACAATCGATGTTGCATCTGTACGCGATCAAAGATTTAACTTCATCTCCATCTTTAGGGTCGAAGCCTACTCTACATTATGGCGCAACTTATCCGGGTCTCCATGGCCTACTAACTTTCATATTGCTTTTCATTGCAGCTCAAAACAAGAAAAAGAGGGCACTGATATGTATCAAGCTTTTTTGCAGTAGTTGGTGATGAAAAAAGTATATCTGAATTCAAAAACGTTTTGCATCTTCTTAACAAAGTTTAGCAAAAACGAGTTTCTAGCGCAGTTTCACATTTTCGAACTCAGTACTTTTTTCTCTCTTATTAGCAATACAAAACTCAACGTACTTGACAAAATGTTCCTTTGTTACATCTAATCTCCTGATTTATAATTTAAATGGAATTATGTAGTTTAAACATTCAAAAATATTGAATCACAACATTCCTCATAACAGGAGAAATTTTTAATTTGCTAAGTTGATAACAAGTAACTGCTCCTTTTCTCCCCTTCGGAGAAAAAAATTTTAACTTTTTTGTGACAACTGACTAAACAACATGCACTGTGATATAGAACTGAGAGTTCGATTAAGGGTTTAAGTAGAGAATTTAAAAGCAGTTTCACTGATTAAGGCAAAAAGCTAAGACAGTGTTTAGTCCGATGGATTATTAAATGATCAATGAAACAAATGAAACCAAATTGTAAACTGCAAAAGTAATACCAGTAGCATTGACATTAGAAAGTAAGATAGCACTGATGAAGAAAGTGGAAATCAGGTTTAAGTAATGAAATTTAACAAAATGGGTTTATAAAAAGAAAAATTCAAGCTTTCAGATTTTGTCCTCTTAAATTGTTCTAGCTCTGCGTTTAATAGTTCTCTGTCTATGTCGACGTTGTCACTGAGGTTGCCAATGGTCATTCTGAGTGATTGGTCAGTTGAAGAGAAGGGCTGAAAGTCTGTTGAGTAGAAGGAGAGAAAGGAGAGAAGAAGGAGAGGGAAAAATTGTGTCCATTTCATCCGAACAATATGTGTATTCTGTGAACGGTTGTATCTGGTTTTTGAGGACAGATCTCTCCTGTTCCGTTCTGGCCTCATCTCACGAGTCGACAATCTCGTAAATTGTTGAACGGGTTGACAATCTCGTAGAAGTTCACTGGTTTCCTCTGATTGTCTTGGCTCACTTACATCCTGCGGATTGAGTGGAGTTTTGAACTTTTGTGCTGTGTTTGATTAGGATATGACTTGAGTATATATTTTCTCTGCGGGTATATTGGTGACAGGGCAATCCATGTTAGTTATTTCCGGGAGGTAGTTTGTTCAACTAAAAATTCACATTTCATTTCATCACGAGCAAGAAGTGAATGAGAAACGATTTTGGCGGACTTTGACTCAATAGAGTGCTCTGTAAAATAGCGCTTCCTAACCACGTCTCTACTATCCATTCCCAATCACTAATATCTGATGTATCCAAAGAAATAAACAGAGAGTCGTTGCAAGTCAGTTAACCTGTTTTACGAGTTGTTTTCTTCGTATGTGAGGGTTGTTTTCTTGTCCTTTTGCGTGATGAGTTGGAGGCCCTAATCCTGATGTTGCTGTCTGATGCAGCCATCTCGATTTCTTTTTTTAAACTTGGTGACTGGATTTCTGATTTCCGTTGGCTTCTTCTGATTTGTCCGCTTTATACCTGCTTCAAAATTATGGGTAGGAAAATTAGGACTGAACAAATTCCCTCAAAAGATCGAATTTGAGTAGGATTTTGGTAAGGCGATGTCTGATTTTCTGATGATTTTTCCGTCGGATAGTTCAACTGTCATTTTAGTTGAATTACATTTTTCTGTTTCAGTGTCTTGTAAAAAGGATTTCAATTGTTTCTCTACTTTGTTATCCGAAGGATACTACATTTATATGGAATTTGGAGAGGGATCCTTAATGGTGAGGGTTTTGAGGAAGAAGGGTAGTCCGATTCGTATTTATCTTTCAAACGAGATAGGCTTTTTTACAGAGTCGCTGTATTCTTGAATCGATCCTCAATCCAGTCTTGCGCAATCCAATCAAGTGCTCGCTCCTTGTTTGGTATTGGTTTCCTTGTATCTCCAATTCAATTAGATAGTTTACTAGATAGAAGTTTTTTTTCCAAACGTAATGGATATCCAAAGTTGAGCTCTTAAATTTTTACTGAATGATGATAAAATTTTGAGATAGCGTTTGTAGTGTGTTTTTTGATGTTCTTGAGCCAATACTGATAATTTGAGTTTTACAGTCTGAACAATTTTTTTTCAACTAATTCATTGGAGCGCTGATCGCCTAAGGCACACAATATCTTTTTAATTTGACTAGAACAGCAGAATAATTAAAAGTCTTGGATGTTATAGCAAGCAGCGTGATCTATGCGAAAAGAACAGGGAAAAAGAAACTGAAGAAAGTCAATAACTTTGATTGAGGTATGAGCTAAGAGGTAAGTTAAGACAAAGGAAATTTTGATAATCTGTCTTCAAACAAAAAGATATAACTTTGAATCCAAAGATATGTTGAACCCAAAGGACCGGGAAAAGCAAGATTGATTTCTTCTTTTGGTTCCGATACGGAATTGGTTCGTATTTATGGTAGTGTGGAATAATAATTTTTAAATACTTCCCAGTTTTTGAACATTGTGTACAAGCTACAGCGTGCGAATAGATTTTTCGGTTTATATGTGGCCAAGAGATACACTGTGCCAAATACTTGATCGGAAAGTGGCCGGATTGTGCTTTGAGAAAGGTCTTAACGGCGCTTCTAAGAGAAAAAGTAATAACAAACTAAATAACTAGAGTAATCCGTCAGATTTGTTAGATTGCGATAAAAATGGTGGGAACGAGAAGCAGCTTTTGAATTCACCGTCTCTTCTTTGTTTTGAAGTGCTTAAAAAAAAGAGCTCAACATCGGGCCTGATTCTGTAAAGAGAGCTAAAAGTTTGGCGTTAAAAAAGAATTAAGATCCAAGGATCATTCGCGCAAGTTCAAAAATTCTCGGTACTTATTTACAAGTTTTTCATCTTCTGACCTAGAAGGAAAATCAGCTGAAACATGAATAGCGAAAGCAGACAAATTCATTAAAATTTTAATGTTCGTCTTTTTTTTCCTGTAATTACAATTTTTGTTGTCCAAAACAGAGATATTAGGCTGCTTTTAAAAATTAAGAAAACAAAAAGCAGATTTTGAAATTAAATTTTTTGCAGGATCAAAATTTAATAATCTGAGGGAATACATTTAGAGTTCCAAATGTCAGTTAGATTTTGTTTCAAGTTGCAAATTGAAAGCGTCGATGAAGTTAAGAAGTGAGGCTTTTAGGTAATTACCTAATCATGCGTAACCTTGCGTTTTCCACATTTGAGCCAATAGCATTGCAATATACTTTATGATTATCCTTTAGATAAAAAACTTTATTGATTTTATCGACCGGTGATACTATGATTTCTTCATCGAGATAAAAGTTTTGCCATTCTGGATAAAATTATCGAAGTTCGGTCAATGATTCCCATATATTTTCCTGACAAGTGTTTAATTTTGAGATTAAACTATAAACTTCGACCAAACCTTCTTACTAGTCTACTATGGTAAGATTTTTTCTCATGTTTTGCCAATCAGGCTCAAATAAGAACATCATGATTAGTTAAAACTTCGACGTGTGAACCATAAAAAACGTGTTTGTAGAATTCCACTGCTCAAACAACTGCCAAACGATCTAGTTCATTTGTGGAAAATTTAGCTTCATAGGGCCTCAAAAGACTTGAGAAAGATGAAACAACCTGTCAACCACTCCAATGGAATCGTTCTAAGGACGCCCAAGTCCATTTTGGGATGCGTCAATTTTTAATCTGGCCTTAAGGTTAACATCAATGTGAAGGTTTTCTGTTTGATTGACAGTTTCTTGTTTAGGTTTTTCAAATTATTTTTTTTGATTTTCCTTTCAATAAAAAAAATGCTTTTTTTCAGAAGGTGCGTAATGGAGTTCCCAAGGTTGCTAAATTTGGGACTCATTTGATTTATTTTTCATTTGAAAGTTATTGACTGGTTATTGTAATTTTTTGAAATTTATTGACCAGTTATGTGATTGACCAGTTATTCTAACTTTTTGATGTGAGTATCGGTTTTGAGTCGGTTTAATTCTCTTTCGACTGAGCCCAGTAAAGGAAAGGTGACGCGTGTACTTTTTAACTCGATAGGTGTAATGAATTTAAAGATTTTTGATTTTACCAATTCAAAAGAAATAATGTTTAAAAGTTATAGGTAAACGTTTGATTTCTCTTTTTTTCAGCGGTAGTTATAACAAATAAAGACTTTCTGATCTTGCCGAGAGATCTCGTTGACGTTGAAGCCTCAACACAAGTCTTTGGTTGAATGTTCCAAAGTTAAATTTCCGATTGAGGGTCATGTAATTCAAATTGATGAAGTCCGCTCCTCTTGAAGAAGCTAACGAAGCTAGCTGAAACCACTTGTATGTTTTTTGATTGTTTTTCACTTGTTTTGATTACTCTGTCCATTGATATTGGTATGATTACTCTGACAATAAATTGATCACTTCACAAAGTTCTCTAGTTACACGGTCGTTATCTATATCCATTGGATCCAAGGGAGAATTGAAATCTGTCTTATCTAATTTTTAGTTTCAAAATGACTATCTTTCTACGACAAGATTTACGAAGTCTCGAAAAAAGATCTTTGTTTTTACAATGTGTACTTGTTGAATATTTTGCCGGGCAAACTGCTAAGTGGCGTTTAAAAAATAACGCCACATTTCATACATATATTGTATTGTTCGATGTACAGGGTGAGTGCTTTTTTGACGTTAAAATGATTTTTAGATGTGTCCAGAGAATCCATGGGATTCAAAACTATTTGTCATCCTCATTTGTTTTGTTATTCTTTTTCGTCTATCAATGCTACGTCCAATGTTTCTAGGGGGCAAAGTTTTTCCAATACTTTTTTGAAAAACGCAATTCTCCATGTTGATTCTTCTCCGGCGGGTATAGAACACTTTTTCGCCATTTTGACTCAGGCTTTTCAAAAATGTTCCAAAGACTCCAATTTTGTCTTTCAATTGTGAACTTTGTTTTCCCTTCGAAAGCAGTAGACAAACTTTCCCAAAACATTTCAAATGAAATCTACCCGAACATTTTTCCCTTCGTTTCCAAGAGCTAGGCATGGCATCGAATGTAGGTATTCGTCTGCTACGTCAAATTGTCAATTCTCATTCCGTTGAAACGTTCAGTTTGGATCTTGATCGAAGTTGTTTCTTAGGTGACAAATCACTTTTTTTTGCGGATTTTCCTCTAGAGGCTTGGGATTTCTAATTTTCTGTTTCCGTATCTGTAAGACTGTCGAATGCTGGAGGTTGCTGGTGATATCTATAATATGTTTTAGGTAGATTTTCGATATCTACCTTTTTTCGCTATCAGCGCTTGGTGAAATTTTCGCTTCGCTCTTTCCATGGAATTGGTGGATCTACCGTATGGTTTTGCCAGAAGGGGGCATTCTTCTCTTGTTTGATTAGTTACTAGTTGACTGCGCCAGGATGAAATATACATTTGTTACAGCTAATTCTAATTATTTACAATTAAATAATTACAAAGGTAACGATTGAATTAATCTCAAAATTAAAACATTAAAAATTAGAGAGCATTCTCTCCGCCTAAGAGAATGAACGTATCAAGATCTTACTCATAAAGACTAGTTAATTTAAGCTAAAAATTTTAAAAGCAAATACTGAATCACAGCTGTACAAAACTTAGCTATGAAACTAAAAGCATGCGCTTAATTCTTGTCTGGGGATATCCGCAACTAGAGTGCTCCAAGCTGCTCAAAATTGTTGGGTTTTTTGAAGGCTATTCAACTTTCTACAAAAGTGGTAGCGTTAGAGCATACAAGTCCGAAACAAAGGTACCTGAATCTTTCCCAGTCCATGAAACCCATTGCAGGAGTGATCCCCACGCCATTGTCCAAAGTCAAAATTGCTTGAAAACACAGTGAAAAGAATAGAATAACCACTAATCTTTGGCCGATCATTGTTTCTATTTTGTAGCAAGTTGTATCCAAACTGCAGAACAGTAACAAAAACTAGGTTGAGAATAACATATTGGAGATTTGTCAAACTTTGATATTAGATGCACTGATCGTGGTGATCAATAAAACTATCTGATTAAACCGAAGCAAGTTCATTGCTACTGCCACGAGACAGCTTAACGTATTTGTCTTAAGTCGGCTGATCATCTGACACCAAGAAAAGTTAAGTTAAGTCACATTTTGAGCAAACAAAACTTTGAAATATTTTATTGTAACTTGGTTGCATTTTGGCAGAACGGCTTTTTATATGTATACTTGTTAAATTTTTTGAAATTATGTTTAACTTTTTCAGAAGGTTTCGACATATTTTGAGCTTTTTGAATTTTGTGGAACCATCTAACTCCTCCCTCTATTTCCTTGAGCCACATATGCCCAGTCGTAGCGCCAGTCAAAGCAAACCCCCACGGCCCTGGCTAGCACCCTGAGCAGTACTCTACAGTAAGCGTAATTGGGCTTCTCGTAATAAGTGAGGTTCTTGGCGTATGACAGCAGCATCTGGAACTCAATAGGGAGTCCCGCACATAGAACTGTGATGGGTGTCGAAATCTTCTTCTCTGCTATCTTCTCGTATCTCTCTTTTTTAGGATCTGGTTTCAGGCCTTGCCACGGTAAGATACCTGCAAAGTTTAACCATGTGCAGTTTGTCAAAACTCAGCCCTATTGTCGCACCCAGGCCAAAGTCCGCCTTTTACACCACAACCCTCGCGGCTCAAAATGGGTATGTTGCAACCGTCCCGACTCAAAATGCGTATGTCGAGTCTTTATGCGACCAACTAATTGTGCGCAACTTTGCAAGATCCAAAAAAAGAATGGAAAAAAGAGTTTTGCGACTTTTTACGACCGATAAGAAAAATTTTTCGATTATGCTTCATTTTTGAACCTAATGAACGGTAAACTAAACTGTAGGTTTTATAGGTGAATCGTATAGTGCTGATTCACAACAACAAAGCACAACATTTAAAGAAATGTGATTTAGCTCCAGTGAAAAAGCCTTTTTTTCAAGATAGATTGCCAAATTTTGTGTGGATTTTCTTTCAAAAATTGTGCCACCATCCAAACTTTAAACATCGACTTTTTAGAAAGGAATAATTGAGATTGAAATTTTTTCCTGAGCAGATATTTTTTCGACCGTTTTTTGCACTATCACAATTTTCGCCCCGTTTTTGAAATTGAACCTAACAAAATTATTTGATATAATTGTAACTCTTATAAGTTTTGGACTTTGCGCAACAGTTTTAGCTTTGAGGCTTTGAAGTTTTGCATGCCACCCTGCGCTAAATTGAACCTCGGCACAGGACAGGGTTTTTGGTCACGCAATGATGACATGCAAAACCTTTTACTAGACAAAAGTTACATTACTTTGTAGTTATTACAGCTGCTAGCTGGAACGTTAAAAATCTGAAACAAAACTCAGATTTATTCAGTTTTTTAATATATTAATTTTTGTAACAACATTTATCCAAATTTCTCCAGATGGGCAGCCAAGATTTTAAATATATATTTCTGTTAATTTAGAGAAAGTAAATTTTTGGAATCAGTTTACAGCTTAATCGCAACAAGATAACAAGTTTCGAGTATTGAGTTGGGATTGATCTCCAACTCATAAAGTAATTTCAGATAGGGTACACCGTCTGCTCTTCGTGCTATCTTATTTTCGGCCGGATAGATTCGTGCAATTTCTTAGTCTAAGACCAATCTTAAACTTACTCTTATATCCCCTAAGCTCAAAAGATCTAGAATATACTGGTCTGTTACGAGTCGGTCTCTTGGAAAAGGCAACTAAATTGTAAGTTAAATTCAGAATGCTCTGGTGCTGAAAGTACAATTTATTTCAGCTCTTTACAAATAAGTGGGTTGTTAGTTAGATGGAGTGTGATTGGTTAGTATTTAATATTTTATAGGGATAAAATATCTAATTTTTAACCAATATTAATATGTAGTTTGGATCAAGTTCCACCCATCCGGGGTTTACAGAGTTTTGTTCCTTTGACTTCTTTCTGTAATGGAGGATGGATGATTGTCATTCGTACTTCGCGAGCATCATTTCTATTCCGTTCTTGGTGGAGAAAGCTCCAGGAAGCTGGAACTGTTGATATCATTTTGCCATTCAACGATGACCGAGACCGTCAACAAAGTCAATCTGATTTCAAAATGGTTTGTTATGATCATATGTTCTTGATCGGTGTGGAGAACTGTAATTCGATCTGAATTGGGAATGGCGTGAAGCTCGAGTTTGGAGGGAATGCACTGTAACTCGGATCTGTATGTATTTTTGAATATCGAGGTGGTCATTGGTCTGTTTCAATGAAGTACTTTGCTTCGGAGTCAAGTCGCACTTCAAATCTTTTGAGTTGGGGTTGTGAGCGGCATATCGGTTGTGTTCAGCCGTTCTGTGGGTTATGTGTCATTAGTTCGTCTTAGCTGCCTGTTGCTCAACTTCGTGATTGTGTATGATCTATATTACTGCAATATATAATTTACATAAATGAATGTTTAGTTAGTCCTTCTTTTTAGTTATGATTTTTTATTAGTTTTTATCGCAAAAGCTTCTTATTTTTAGTTCAGTTATTTTAAAAGAGTTACTCACACTTGAGTACCTCTTATCGAAAATAAGGAGTGCCTCGCAAAGCGTGTGTTCTAGCGCGTTGTGTGCTGTGCGAGCGTAGATAGAATATGCGTGCAATTGATTCTTGAAAAAGTTAGTACTGCTAACAATTGTATAGATTTACTGCTGAAAATATTAAATTTATTGTTTTTGAGGATTGAAAGTATTAAATTATTTTCCGTGTATTTAGATTTAGTACATCGGGGAAAACATTTATAGATGAACTTACTGCTTTGGAGAAGAAATGTTTCTGCATCATTTATTGCGGTTTGTTAACAGAAGTTTATCATTTATAAAAGAGTTTGCAATTTTAAAAGTTTATAATTTATAAAAAAAAAAGTTGCAATTTTTTATTTCTGTTTTCTGTTTGTAGATGATGATGATGATCTAAAGACTAATGAAAAAACATTTAATAAGAAATAGTTAGTTGGTTTTGAATTTATTAGTGTCAAACTATTTAGTTCATACCCACCTAGTCATCGGAGAAGAAGCCATGAGGGAAGATATCGTGTATTGAATCTGATGTGGTTAGTAATTTTGCTAATATGCGAATGATGTTTTTAGTTTCGAGCAGTAGCCAAAGCAATTCAAGTGCTTTTATGATGTTTAGTTCTTCAGTGCCAATGGAAAACTCGTAATTGGTGGGCTGGATGAGCTTAAAAAGCTTGTGATTATATTTAGTATTGTGATTGAAGTCAAACATTTGGGTTATTGGGTCGTAATTTCTTAGGATGCCTTGGAAGCTAATTTTTTTAATGCAGTAGGTGAAATTTAGGAAAATGGTGATGTGTATTTAGAATTAATAAACTGAAAACGATGGTGGGGTTGCCGTGATGTTGTGTGCAAATTAAAGTGATTTTGAATGAATCTATAATAAGTGTAAGTAAAATGTTTGTTTAGTTATCAACATTATGTCGTGTGAACAGTGCAGATCTCGTTCTTTTGGAGTGAGGAAGTGAAAGGTTAGTGAAAAGGTTTCAAATTTATCGTAAAATGATTCATAAGCTTGGATGTCGATTAGAGCTTCGGAAATGATGTGGTCGTGTTTTTTATCTGGTAGCTTAGTGTAAAGATGTAGGGTGTTCGGATGAAAATTTTTTCAGTTAGTTGCGGGTTAGCGAACTTATCTCGGTCGAGAAATTGATCTTGGTTAGGTCTGGTGATATTGTGGTCATAATATTTGATGAAATAGTCATTTACTCGGGGTGCGGTGAAAATTTTTTAATAGCTTTTTATATCCTACATGTGTAAATTGTCTAGGTGTTAGTGCTGTAGTTAGTCTAAAAAGGTCAAGTTTTCTTTTTTCTACGTCTTGAGGTGTTTTATTTAGTGGTACACAAAGTGGATTTGAGAAATAAAAAAATGATATCCAGTGAAGTGTGGGGGTTAGTACATGCTCATCGACATAGTGGGGTTGTTCAGTGTGAGGGTTGGAATGACTAATGGTAAATTGGGGGAAGAGGGGTAGGGATTTTGGAGAAAGTTGGGAGTATTAGTGTGGTCAGGGTGATTTACATAATCGCCGGCTGTTCCGGGATTGGAGGAAAACGGGTGGTTAGGAAATTTTCTTTTGAATGTTCTATATGCACGGTTAGTAGTGGATGATGAATGGGTTGATGTTGAGGATTGAGCTGAAGAAGGGGTATAATCTGAAATGGGTGTAGGAGTTGGTGGGTTTGATGATGTTATATTTGATGATAATTGATGAATGGTTAGGGTGTGAGGGTGTTGTATTTTTTGTTGTAGTGTTATTAAGTTATTTAGTTCATATGAGATTTGCGTGGTTTCTGGGGAATGGTTGTTGGAACGTTCATTGGTAAAAGGGGAGTATGTCGGGGTTGCTTGGGAAACATGAGAAATGGTAGAGGGGGAATCATTTTTGGATTGGGAGTGAATGGGTCGAAAGGGGGTTGAGAAAATGATGATGGGCTGGGTTCGGAGTTTGCAATATTGTCTGGGTTTTCGATGTTTGAGTTATTAAATTGGGAAATTGTATTAAAAACGGTGATATCTGAGTAAGAGTCAGAATCCATGCCCGATGATGTGTTATTATGGGGCGATTCAAGTGACGGGAAAGCAAAAAGTTGGATGATGGGAAATGGGTTTGGGAGATTGGCTGGATGGGAAATTGAACGGTGAAGGAATCCAATTTGTCGGCTCATCGTGAGATAAAAAAATGATTGTTCTGAGATTGAAAATTTGTTTTATTTAGTTGTTTGATTATTTCTCCATATGTATCGTCATTTTGAAATTGTTGTGTTACAATGTGTTGAATTGGACTTTGTATATGATTTGGTCTTGAATTTGCAATGTTTACTAGTGCTAAGTTCCTGAAATTTCGTGGTACTACTGATAGTGGATGGTTGCGATTTAAACTTGGTAGTTGTGGTGCTCTAGGTAATGTGTTTGTGTTATTCTGTGATTTGGTGTAGTTGATAATTTTGTATTGTATTCTTTCATTTTTTGCATCTAAATGTATTTTATTTAAAGATGTGGAAAATATTCCAAAAAATCCTGCAAAAAGTATGCGTGCTACGCTTGCTTGTCTATTTACTTGTGTGCGGATTGTGCGTATGTTATAAATTCTTTTTAAGAAAGAGAAAATAAATCCAATAAAATTAAACATTGCGCATAATATAGTCAATCTTTCTGAGATGTAATATGGCCATCCTAGAAAGGCTAAAAATTCGTTTTTGAAATTTACAAAACTAAAAATATTGATTGGTGATATATCTTGTGGTCTTTAAAATCTTTAAAATATCCGCTGTAATCTTGTGCGTAAATGTTTGAAAATCTTGCTTTTTCTGAAAGTTTACGTAAGTTTTGATTCATTGATTGTCGTTGTATAGTGTCCATTTTTGTAAGTAGTTCTTGAAATTGTTGTGTACGTATGTGATGTTGTATGTCGGATTTGGAATAGATGCCAATCGATTCTAAATCGATATTTGGGTTTCGGGTTATAGTTCTAATACTTTCGGGTGAAAACTTTTTTAGTGGTGGCATTAGTGATAGATATGGTGTGAGTAGGCAGTATTTATCTTCATCGGGATTTAGTTGTACAACCTTGTGGCTATTTTCTGATGCACATGGGACTGCTGTATCCCAAAAATATGTTCTTCTTGAAAGTGTATCAACAAAATATACTTTATTTTTGTAGAGTTTTGGGATTCTTTTGTAACGTCGTTTATGTTCAAAAACGTATAAAGGTGATACTTTTTTGGTACAAGTGTAATACCATAAGATGTTTCCTTCATAATCAATGAAATTTGATCTATTGCTGGATAATAAATATCCTGCATATGGTATTATTAGAACTGCTAGTGGTATTGACAGTAGAATTTGTGTTCTTTCAAGTTCACATAGTTGATGTAGTGTTTCTAATTCTGAGAGTGACATTTCTTGAAAAATTATGCTTATTGTGTAATCTATTTTCATATCTAAATGTAAGTCAGAGTGAATTGAGCCAAATTGTGTGCTGTCCATAAGTGATACTTTTTGTAAGTGTGTACTTTCTGTGTCTTGTAGTTTTAATTTTCCACCGATTCTTCCTGTGTTTTTCTGAAATTTTACTGAAACGTAGGGATTTTCGTCAGTAAATGAGCGAGATGTGGCCATCAGATGTTCGATTAAACCTCGTGTATTCACGTCAAAACCATTTTCTTATTCGACGAGAAGTTCTGAATATTGTGTTTTGTAAATTGGCTTGTAGTACTTACATGCAAGTTCTGTTTCTGGGTATAATTGAAATAGTGTTATTTTTATTTTCTATTTTGTGGATGTTTCTAAATTTATGATTTGTAGTTCTGATTTGGTCAGGGCTTACATCTTCATATGGAATTTATTCGATAACATGTTTTTGGTGAAATTTAATCATTCTAGCGTGTATTTTTGCTTCATGAAAAACTGTACAGGTTTCTTCGGGAAACCATACAATGGTTGCTTGTGTGCGTGTTGTAGGATCGCAATATCCTTGGTCATTTTTGCAAGGGAGTCGAATTCCTTGGTAAAGAATTGTATCGTCTTTTAACTCGCGTGTAAGTTGTACTTTTTCAAGTTGTATATTCCAATCAAAAATATTATCTCTGCGTATCCTTTTTTTGTGTCTGTTTTGCAATTTGAGGGATTATTTATTCCTATGTGTGGTATCCACTGTTTTTCATGAAGATCGTATGTTGATCTTCCGTGTGCTCCATGGACGGGGAATTTTGTATCTAGTCTTATGTGACCTAGATGTTTTTCAAGCTCTGCTTGATGTGCTACGTCTGAGAAAACTTGAAAATTTACAAGTTTTCTGTTTGTGCCTTCGTTTGGTGTTAGGTTTGGTCGCTTTAGCTCGATTTTATAATCTTGAGGGCTGAAATGTAGTAATCTTTCGATATTACTTTCGTAGAAAAATTCGTGGCTCAACCTATTTTTATTTCCGTTTGAAACTTGTGAACAATGTAATTTCTTTTCGGAAAATGTTGCTGTAAATTTGTATCCTGTTAGAGTTGTTGCTCGGGCTTTCGATTATAGTGTAGCTATTACATTTGTTGTTTCTATAGCTTGTGGTTCGGATTCACATTGTGTCACTTGATTTATAGCATATTTGTGTAGTGTTTTCTGTTCGTTTTCTTCACAATCGTAGTGTGTTACTAATAAATCCTGAGGTCCTGTGCGAGGAGAGGGATTTTGGTTTGGATCGGGAAAAATGAGAATAAGAAGGTGATGAAAAGAGAATACCTTTAGAATATACTTGTGTATGATAACCCTGAGTATGGGTTATAAAAAGTTATGTATCCGATTGTCTTTTTTGTATATCTATCGTATTTATATATTATTTCTGTTGATATAAATGGGGGAGGTAAAGGTTGAGCTGTTATATTAGGAGGGTCTAATGGAAATGGGCGTTGAACAATGTGTGTTAGTCTTACTGTAAGTTTGAATTTTAGTGTGAGACTGCTTTGTTGTAGTATTTGGATGTTATGTTCTTGTATGTCTTTGTGAACATCGTGTCGATATTGTAATCTGTTTAGTGCCCAGTTGTGTAATCGATTACTTTGATGTTGACCCAGTTGTGTAATCTTGATGTTGACCAAAAAATGGTGGGGGTGCTACGAATGTATTCCAATCTAATCGTAGTGGTATATTCTGAGATGATTGCTCTTGATGTCGTGAATCAAGATTTAGAGGAAAAGTTGATGGTGATTTTTGGCTTAAAGAAGGTGTTGAAGGAAGGGAAAGTGTTTCGGGTAATGTAGATAGTGTTGTATTGAATGAAACGTCAATTTGGTTGTTTACTGAATTTGGTTCACCGTGGGGGTATTTGTTAGTCACCCAATATGGAGGGTGTTCAGTGGTTGTTGGGTTATTAAAAGGATTTTCTCTAATTTTTTCTGATGTGGGCTTTGAACCTAAGTAATGGGAAGGAATGTTTGAAGTGCTTTGTTGCGAAGCAGTTGGAGGTTTATCTGGTAGTGTGCTACTAGAAAGGTCTAAGGGCCTTGATGTTGGTGATTGAGGTATATTAAATTGAACTCTGGGAGTTTGAAAATTTCTGTTTCGTCTTGGATGTATAATTTGTCTTTTTATTTCGAGTGTGTTTTGGTTTTGACTTATGTGTCTTACTCTGTTAAGGTCTTGTTGTAGATGTGGGTATATGTTATATGTTGGTTCGTATTGCAGTTCACTTAAAGGTGCTTGGCGGACAACTGGTTCTAATGGTTCAGATAATCGTGCGTGTCTTTCTTCAAAAGTATATGGATTTTCTTGAAAAGAAAAGCGTATAGATGATTGGGGATTTTGGGTACTTGTGGGTGTTGTTGGATTTTCTTAGGATGTTGTTGGTGGGGACTGGTGTGGGGGTTGTTGATTAGGAATTTTGAAAAATTTCGAAGAGTGCTGTTTTTTATGATGAAAATTTATGTTTGTTCCAATATTCTTCAATGAAAAGAAACAAGAGAATGGTAACTAATGCGAATGTGAAGATTGCCTTTTTTATACATTTCACATTTTGTCAGAATGAGTGATGTTAAGAATGTGAGAAAAATTACAAATAATAGAAAAACATCTGTTCTACTAAATAGATTGCGAAACATTTAAATAGTTATTAAATTATCGTACCTGAGGAAGTTATCAAGGCTTGTTAAAATGGATATATATATATATATATATACACTTCAAAGAGTGAATAAAAAATTTAAAAAAGCTTGCAAAAGATTATGAAAAGGATGAATAGAGTTTCTATGATATCAGTTTAAAAAATTGTAAAAATTTAAGAAGGTTTGAAAGTCTTGCGAAAAAGTTTGAAAACATTTGTTTAAATTTAGTGACTGTTGTTGAAAGAAGCATTTAAAAAGTCATTTAATTTGTTGAATTTTTTTTAATTTTTGGGGGCTAAATTCGAGTGCGGTCGGATTATTTATTGGTGTTTTGACAAGTGGGTTGGATTTCGTCAAGTGTTGTTGAGAGTTATTTAGAGGTGTCCTGGAGATTTTATTAATTTTGTTTTTATTTACGGAATAATTGGGGTGTCCAAGAAATATTCGTACTTAAGGCTAAATGATCATGTGCTTTTTGTTCTTTAGGCTAATTTAATATTTTTGCTTGGAGGGTTTTTGAGTGCTAAGTTGGGAAAATACTGTTGATCTTTGTACTGCTTGATAGGGGAGAGTTGTAATTTTGAGATAATATTTATTTTAAGTGTCATTTTGTAGCGGTTTGCTTTTTTTGACCTGAAGGTCTTGAAGTTATAGTTATAGTTATGCTTAGAGGTGAATATGTGTCGGCTAATAAAATCGTGTCGCTATAAATAATGTGGTTATTCGGGATGATTTCTTTTGGCTGATTTTGAACTAGATCTTATTCGATTGTTTTCAGTATGTTATTTTGAAAATGTGTATGTTCAAAAAAATTAAAAGAAGATTATGAAAAACAAATTGAAATTTAGTTTTTCGATTCAACTTTCTTCAATATTTTAGGTTTGGAAATGAAGGTTTTATAGTTTTTCCGTGGCTGACTTCTGAGTCGTGATGATTCTCTATGTTCAGATTTTTCTTTTTGATCCTGTGGTAGGATATTTTGTCATTTTTCTGTTTTTTCTTCCTTTTTGAGATGTTTGTGTTTTCTGTTTAGGGGATGTTTGGTGAGCTAATTTTTTTTGTTGGTCTATTTGTTCAGTAGTGTAATGATTCGATTCACCATCTGAATTGTTTTGAACAATTTTTAAACCTGCGAAAGAATATAATTGTGTTAATTCACGGAGTGCATATTCATTTGGGTAGTTCTTTTTTATTTGTGTCAGTTAATTTGTATGTGACATCAGTAATTTTGTCAATAATTTGATATGGTCCTTTTCGGAGTGGTTGTAGCTTTTTAGAAATTCCTTTTTGTGTTGTAAAATTGGGAATTAAAACAAATGTTCCTCTTTTTAAATCTGTTGCTGGTTTAAAACGTGAACTGATTTGGTTTTTTATGTTTTGTCTTTGTAGCAGTTTTTTTGTTATTTTTTTGATAGATTTCATTGTGTTTTTTATCTCTATTTAAAATCCATTTGGTGTGTGTGCCGGAAGCTAATCTTAAAAATTGTGGACGATGAAAGTGGTCTTCATCATGGGTATGTAGTGGTAATTTATAATAAATTGAATCTTCGTTTGGTTGACAATAACCTTGTGCACTTTTATGGGCGTTTGTTGTAAACATTATTGGTTTACGTGGTTTTTGGTTAAATACCATTTAATATGATGACATTCCTAGTGTTGTTGTGATTTGTGAATTATATGATAATGGAAATAACTTTACATCTGTTGAACATTCAGTATATCGGGTATCATTTCCATTAATGATACATCTGATGTATTCCTGTAATGAACGGTTTATACTTTCGACTAATCCCTTTGTCCAAAGTGCATGAGATGTATGTGGTTTGTGTTTAAAATTATATAAGTGGCATAATGTGATGATTTCAGTATTATTAAATTCAGTGCCATTGTCTGAGACTAGTATTTCAGGTAATCCGAATTTAGCTATCCAGTGTTCGTAGATTGTTGTTTATGCATAGTAAGCATTACAATGGGGTAGTGGATTAAGTGCTACATATTGTGTAAATACATCAAAAATTACCATTATATATGAGTTTCCTTCTGAGGATAGTGAAATTGGTCCTTTCGTATCAAATTATATTCTGTGATTAAAATAAAGACTTTGTACTTTGAAATCTTGTTTTTCTGCGATGTGTTTTTGATTTGGGCAGGGTTTATTTAATTGGCATTTTATACAATCGTTGCATAATACTTTAATCCAAATTGGTGCATTGGGGAAAAAACGTTTGTATAAAATTAGAATATGTTTTTCTGATCCTGAATGTTCTTTTGTATGTAAGGCGTGTGAAGTATTGAGTGCTATCAACATCATACTTAAAGGAAGACATGGTACTTTAAAATCAGATTTTTGATATTCTATAATGTCTGTGTTTTCATTTATAGTGGTGTTATTGAATTTTCTGAAGTATCTAAGGAGTGTTTTGTTTCCTAAGATTGTTGTATCAGCTTTTGTTGGTTTAGTTTTGTATTTGTGCTATGATTTGAGTTGTCTGATGGCGGGATCAAGGTTTTGATATTTCTGTAATAATTCTAGTGTGATTTTTTCTGTAATGGGAGGAAAATGTTTTCCACTTCAATTTTTGATAACGGTATGGTGTCAAGTGGCTCATGTATGTAAAAAAAATTTGATTTATCGTTTATTTTGAATTGTTTGATAACGGTCCTAATAAATTTCTTGGTTCTGTTAAGTTTTCTTTTTCTATTAAAGGGAATGGGTCCTTTTTATGTAGTTGTTGTTTTAAAATTTTTTGTTGAGTATTGTTTCGATCCAATGTGAATATGGTATCGGCTTGAATGTAGATGTACCTAATAAATCAACTTCATGATGGTTGTTTTGAGAATCTAAATAGTGTGAAAAATGTTGTAGATGGTTTATTTGTGATTGATTTGTGGTGAGTTTATTTTTCCAACGTCAAATTTAGATGTTGTATAAACTGTTGGATATCTTAAGAGTAAACCGACTAATTTTTCAACTTCATTTTGTTTTAATTGAGTGTTGAAAATTGAACATTGTCAAGAATTTTTTTTGTTGTTCTGTAACGTGTGATATTTTGAATGTTGGTTTAAAATAAGGAATTTTCGTAAAATAGTCTTTGTTCTTTTTTTCAATGCTTATTATATTATTTATTGATAGTTCTTCATCGAGAATGGTTGATTGACATATATCTAGTAGTTGTTATATATTATTTACTCTGTATGCTACTTCTTTTGTGGGGGAAGTTGTTGCAGTAATTTCACAAAATTCTAAGAGTCCTAAAATGAGGGTGATTTTGTATGGTGAAAAACTATACAATTGTAGAGAAATAAAATCGGAGTTTGAGTTTTTCATGTATTTTATGGATGAAATTGTTACGCTAAAAAATTTGTAAATTGGTCTAAATTCAAAGTCTGACATATAGAGATGTTGTCAGTTTTGATTTTTGTCGTACTGGTGAACTTGTTTAAATATAAATTCGTAAATGTAACCTGAGAGTGGCTTAAGATGTTTTTTTTCTTTATTATAGATGGGGTAAAACTTTGAAAACACTGGTGGTTGTTTGTTCATTCTTTGGAAAAATGTTAAAGCGGTGTTTTGCATTCTTGTACATTTATCTTTTATATTAATTTTACTATCTAATGTATTATTAGTTGGTATGTATTTTGTGATGAAAGGAATTCTAATAATATTGTGTTTTCAAAACCGTATGGAACATTTGTTTAAATGGTTTATTGAGTAGTTCATTTTGTTCCATTGTTTTAGTGGGAACAAGAAAAAGTTAAATTTTTCCATAATTTGTTAAGGTTGAGCCTTGTGCTATAGCTAGTCTACTGGTTGTGTTAGTTTCGGGTGTAGGGTTTTGATTTCTTTCCAAGTTGGAAAATTTTTGATATTTGAATCTGCTCCAGAGTCTACTAAAAAATCTATTTCAAGATCTGGTGTTTGAAATTCTTTATTTTTTGGACTTTCTAAAAGAAGCGGATTGTCCAAATTTTTTCTTTTGGTGGTTCCTTTGGTATATTTTGGTAAAAGTGATTTCTACTAGAACATGGTATTTGTTCTTTTTCAGGTCGCTGTGATGTCGTTACTTTATTTACTATTTGTTCGATTGGTATATTTTTACTTCTGGGTCTAGTGTGATCATTTAGAAGTAATTCCAAGTGATTTTCGTAAATATGTGAATGAAAAGGTTGTTCGTATGCAACGGTTTCATATTCAATTTCAACTTTTATCATGTTGACTAAAAGTGTGTTTTCTGTATCACTTTCACTGTCTGTTGATTCACAATTAAAGTGATTTAATTCTAATTCAGTAGTTTCTGTGTTATCAATACCAGGGGGGTCTGATTTTTTTTCTTCAAATGTTTGTACTTGATTTATTTGTCTCTGATGTTTTGGTGTATTACTTCTATATTTGTTTTGAGAATCTGAATAACGTGTGTTATTTCTATTAGGTGATTGAGAGTAGTTTCTTTGTCTATTGTTATAGTTTGAATTCCTATGTTGGGAATTTTCTCGTGATCTATTTTGATAATTGTTATAATTAGATCTTTGGTGATTTGATCTGTTGTTTCAATAATCTCGTGATCGATTATTATATCGTTGATTTCGATTGTTTGAATAGCTTCTGTTTCTATTGTTGGAATAATTTCTGTGTCTTTTGTATGATGAGTTTCTTGATCTATCATTTGCAGATTGTCTATTCCTAGAATGTGAATGGGAACTGGTATCAAACGAATAGTTTGGTCTATTTGATTTTGATCATGAATAACTATTTCGATACTGGGTATTTTGACTGTGTGATCGATTATATCTATTTGTGAGGGATTTCGTGAATTTCTTTGATCTGGTGATCTACCTCTGTAGTTAAGGTTATAAGTTGATTGATTTCTTGAATGATTTGAGCTATTTGGGAGTGGTTTTCCAGAGCTATTGTTACTGTGAATGTTTTTGCTAGGTAAATTTTGATCTTTTTTCATATAATGATAAAATGATTTATTTGATTTGTTGTACTTTTGTGGTTTATTTTGATTGTCTTGGTGTTTCTTTCTGCATTCGGCAATGCTATGTTCGTATCTTCGGCAATAGTTATATCATTTTTAAATGACGGTTTACCTTTAAAATTTGGGTTTTTCTCATATATATATATTCAGAATTTCAGTGATTTTTTCGGATAAATCTGTATCTGAATTATGTATATTATTTATTTGTAGTGTAGTTGTTTGAATATTTTTAACACACTGTAATTTAAGATTTCTGTTTCCTCTTGTTTCATAGTGATTTCTGCTTGTTCTAGTTTATCTACTAGTTTTCTGAAATCTAAATCTCGTTTTGGAATTGAGGAAGGTTGTGATGCTCTCTTTTTGAGGTGTTAGAGTCATCATTAGAAATTCTGTCATTTTTGTGTTTTTGTAACCCTGAGCGTTTAGTGAGTATGCTTTTCGGACTAGTGTTTTGATTCTTACTGCTAGTTGTTTGACCGTTTCATTTGGTAGTCTACGAATTTCATGGCATACAACTCTTTGATGTTGTTTGTTCCTTTCTGAATCAAATGTTTTTGAATATTCTTGTGTGAGTCTTTTCCAATCTGATTTTAACTTTAAAGGTAAAACTGAAAACTATTTTTGAGCTGCGCCAACAAGTGTGGTTTGTATTAACGCTGTGCGTCTATGTATCCAATTTTGGTGAAGTGGTGTATTTATGGGTTCAGGTCCTATGTTCAAAACTAATTTTGCTGTGACTGCATTTAAATAATCTTCTACAGAAAATTCAGGATCTGTACCGGTGAATATCATCAATGGTTTGTTTGATTGTACTGATGATCCACCCATTAAGTATGGATTCATAGTCATCTGTAGTGATTCTGCGGCATTTGGCATTTGTGAAAAAAAAATTGTAAGTTGACTTTTTGTGAATTCATGTTGTTGCAAATAATATGGTAGTGGGATTTCAATTTGCATTTGTGTTGGTTGGTAAGAATGTGAACTTGCAGGGTTTTGCATTTGTTTTGTTTCATAGGGTTGTGTACAGGTTGGGTTTTGCGTTTGCAATGTTTAGTGAGTTTGTGTATTAGCTGATTTTTGTGGGTAATAATTTGTATTTTGGGATGCTTGATTTGGTCGAGTTGGTTGTACACAATATTCTTGTGTGTATGGTGCAAAAATATCTGGTTGACAGTAGTCATCATCATCTGATGATAAATAATTAGGTGTATAATAAGGTAATTCATGTTTACTTTGGTTTTGCTTTTTGTTTTTATTCTGTTGAAAAAATGGATAATTTTCACTTTGGTCTTATGAAATTCGTGGATAGTCATGAAAAATTACTGAAGTTGTTGTTGGTTGTTAAAAGTTTTGTCTTTGTGAAAATAAATGATTTTGAGTATTTGGGCAAAAAGATTTAGATAGTTGAACTTCTATACTTTTTGGACTGTCTAAAAGAAAGGGGATTGTCCAAACTTTTTCTTTTGGTGGCTTTTTTGGTGTATTTTGGTAAATGTGATTTCTACTATAATGGTAATTGTTATTTTTCAGGTTGTTGTGATAACGTTACTTCATTTGATATTTGTTCGATTGGTATATTTTTACTTGTAGGTCTAGTGTGATCATCTAAAAGTAATTTCAAGTTATTTTCGTAAATATGTGAATGAAAGGGTTGTTTGTATGTAACGGTTTCATAATCATTTTCAACTTTTATCATGTTGATTAAAAGTGTGTTTTTTCTGTATCACTTTCACTGTCTGTTGATTCATAATTAAGGTGATTTAATTGTAATTCAGTAGTTTTTGTGTTATCAATACCAGTTTCTGTGGTTTTACATGGTATTCTTGTGTATATGGTGCAAAAGTATCTGGTTGATAGTAGTCATCATCATCTGATGATAAATAATTAGGTGTATAATAAGGTAATTTATGTTTACTTTGGTTTTGCTTTATGTTTTTATTCTGTTGAAAAAATGGATATATTTCACTTTGGTCTTATGAAACTCCTGGATAGTCATGAAAATTTACTTAACTTGTTGTTGGTTGTTGAAAATTTTGTCTTTGTGAAAATAAATGATTTTGAGTATTTGGGCAAAAAGTTTTAGATGGTTGAACTTCTTTACTTTTTGGACTTTCTAAAGGTAAAGGGGATTGTCCAAACTTTTTCTTTTGGTGGTTTTTTGGTGTATTTTGGTAAATATGATTTCTACTTTAATGGTATTTGTTCTTTTTCAGGTTGTTGTGATGTCGTTACTTCATTTACTATTTGTTTGATTGGTATATTTTTACTTGTAGGTCTAGTGTGATCATCTAAAAGTAATTTCAAGTGATTTTCGTAAATATGTGAATGAAAAGGTTGTTTGTATGTAACGGTTTCATAATCATTTTCAACTTTTATCATGTTGACTAAAAGTGTGTTTTCTGTATCACTTTCACTGTCTGTTGATTCATAATTAAGGTGATTTAGTTATTAATGGCATAGTTAGTATTCAATTTGTTGTGATGTCTGTTAATATTTGTTCGATTGGTATATTTTTACTTGTAGGTCTAGTGTGATCATCTAAAAGTAATTTCAAGTGATTTTCGTAAATATGTGAATGAAAAGGTTGTTTGTATGTTTACAAAAGGAGATACAAAGCGCAAACTTCTGACCGAATGATTAACATCGCCGATTGCGAAGCATTGGTTTAATTAATGCGGTAATTACTTCAACTTTATCAATAAGCGAAAAAATCATCAATGAAATTGAATAATGAACAAATCGTTTTCAGACGTTGTGCTGTTCTAGGGTTTTTCTACCTTTTTACATGTAAGGAAAAGCGACGTATTTTATATTTTTATCCCTGTGCAGTTTCAAAGAGTTCAAATTTCATCTATGAATATGTTTTCCTTCATTTTCACTATGTTTTTTTTCTATTTCCCCAACAGCCCTTGAAGAAAGTACTTTTAAAACTCGAGTTTTTTTCCACTTATTACGTTTCATTAATTATGA
Organism: Symsagittifera roscoffensis; assembly: GCF_963678635.1. Lineage (NCBI taxonomy): Eukaryota > Metazoa > Xenacoelomorpha > Acoela > Convolutidae > Symsagittifera > Symsagittifera roscoffensis. Next base: position 30,427,818 of record NC_087065.1, on the reverse strand, counting down.
CATAGTTATAATTGTTGTTCTGCAAAAGTGTTTCTTGCGATTGTTCTTTAATTTTGTATTGGTTTCGTAATTGGTCTAAATGGTTGATAAATCACATGTGGGTATTTTGGTACACCGGAGGGTTTAAACGTGGATTGTAATGTTACCTGTGGTAAGGTTGGATTTTTAGGCCTTGGAGTTGGAAGATTTGGATGTATCAGCGAGATACTTTATTGTGTTGTTGTTATTACTGTTGTAACTACTTCTTCATTTGCGAAATGTGATGGTGTTTGGATATCTTGTTGTGCGAGGTTCCTAGTTCCATTCAGGTTTTCTTGTTGTATGAGAGTTGAGTTTAAACTATTATTTCCTGTTCTATCGGGTAGAAATGAATTATAGTTTAAAGGTGTTGCATCAGTTGTGAGTGGATATACTTTAAAAAAATCTTTGTTGATGGAAATTGTGCTAAATGCTTGACTTGAAAAATCTGTTGGTATGTTAAAAAATAGTGGCTGAGACCATTCAGGGTCCCAAACATAATCTGATTGTTCTGCTAATACAGTATCATCTGCTGATTTTTGGAGTCTGAATTCTTTCTTGCTTGTGAGATTAGATCAATATTATGTGTGAAATAATCTATGATAAACCATGCCAAGATTTTTTGTAAATCGTGTTTAACGTTTTGTGAAACGTCGTTACTAGTTAAATTTTCACGGATTGTATTTAAATATTTAGAAAAAATTGCGATTTCATGTTTACAGTTGTATGTTTTGATGTTTCAACTGGTGAAGTTCCTTGGGATTCTGGTTTTTCTAATATAGATAGATAGCTATCAATTATTCGAAATACCTCATTAGTAAATATTGAATTTGCTCTTTGTGAATTTTGGTGTTGTATATTTTTTATGTATTCTGTGAACACTTTTGAGAATTATATATCTATGTCGTCTGTTTGAAGTAGATATCTAGCATGAAATTTACTTGGGGTCTGTATTTCTATGGTATAGATTCCGTACTGTTGTGTTAGGTTACATATTCCTTTGATATAGTGGTCGATAATTTGTCTTTTGATTTTTACTTCTGGAAATTCTGCTGTGCATGGACTGTCTCCTTTTTCAAATGAATTTTGATTGAATTTTGACAAATTTGTACTAAGTTTAAGTATTATCCTGGGTCAGCTAAGAGGGGGGATCAAGTGAAGGATGAATAACCGAAGTTCTTCACTGTTTATCCTAAATAGAATGGTTAGTGTGATTGAAAAGTTTCTATTAGTCCTGGGTCTTAAGAAAGGGTTGGATAGTGAATCGACGTTTGAGGTCGTTAGACACTTTGCTATTTGTAAGGGGGAGAACAAAATTGTTCTATTTGATCCAAGGATAAGCCTTGATGATCAGGATATATTTTTAAAGATATAAATTTTAATTGAGATAAAATTGAAATGGAGGTCCAAGGAAAGCCTTGATGATCTGTTAAGTTTAAAAGGTTTAATTTAGGTGAAAGTAAAATTAGAAAAAGCCTTTTAAAATAATTTAAAGTTTAATTAATAGAAAAGTTTAGTTTCTGATGACGTAAGTGGTTTTATGATTTTCTGTTATGTTCAGGTGATGAAGCTGAGATGAAGAGATGATTTATATAATACTGACAATTTGTGTATTTACTAGCTAATTTTTATGTTTTATTTTCAATAAACATTCTTTCTAGATATCTTTTTCAAATTTACTGCAGATTGAGGGAAACGACTAGTGATGTTTTGATCAGTCGCTATTGTACAGTAATAAGTTAGCGCCTGTAATTATCGGTGAATACTTTTCTACAATGATACTATGTTTGCAAATGAAAATCTAAATTCATTGCTAATAAAAATCTAAATATAAAAGTTGGCTTTTGCCGTACGACCATGAAACTTATGGAAATTCCGTTGTAGTCGTATATCGTTTCTTGTTCGAGGTCTGTTTCCAATACCGGGTAGTTCTCATATTTTTCGGAATAGTGGCTCTGATCTATTGAGTCATACAGACATTTCAATTAAATTATTATCGTGTCACATTTTTGTGAATGTTTGTCTAAGTCTAATCTATTTTTGGTTAGTTCTAAGCTATTTGATTCCTTAAGGTCTTGTTCGAGAGTTATGTTCACACCACATCAGTTGGAGTTGATCTCCAACTCGTAGAGTAACTTCAGATAAGTTACACCGTCTGCTCGTGACGCTATCTTATTTTCGGCCGGATAGATTCGTGCAACTTCTTAGTCTTATACCAATCTTAACCTTACTCTTATATCTCCTAGTCTGAATAGATCTAGAGTATACTGGTTTGTTACGAGTCGGTCTCTTGGAAAAGGCAACTAAGTTGTAAGTTAAATTCAGAATGCTCTGGTCCTGAAATTACAAGTCATTTCAGCACTTTACAAATAAGTGGGTTGTTAGTTAGATGGAGTGTGATTGGTTAGTATTTAATATTTTATAGGGATAAAATATCTAATTTACAATCAATAATAATATAGTTTGGATCAGGTTCCAGTATACACAAAAGATGTAGCAATACAATGCAAATTAATACTGGTTATAAAAAGTGTTGCTTCGCATCCCGAGTCGAGATTTTTCTCCTAATTTGAAGCAAGATTTGAGCGGTTTGAGCGATTTTTTTAGACAATTACGCTCAAAATCTTGCTTCAAAATGAGCGGTTTGAGCGGTTTTTGAACGGTTTATCTAAAAAAAAAACGCTCAAAAACCGCGCAAGATTTGAACGGTTTTGAGCGGTTTATCTGAAAAAAACCGCTCAAAAACCGCGCAAGATTTAATCATAAAAAGTCGACCACAGAGGGATTCGAACCCGCAATCTTCTGATTCGAAGTCAGACGCCTTATCCGTTAGTCTATGCGGACTTGCTGGAAGATTAATATTCGCTGTATTTGTTCTACTGAATATGTTCAATGTTTTAGAAATGCACAACAAATATACTGTCAGGATTTTTATTGTCAGTCTCTACAAAATAACAAAAATAATCGATTATAAGATCGCACACCAACCCCCCCCCCCCACCTCTTACTAGAGTTGATGTCCCCCCTCACCTCTTACTAGAGTTGATGTCCCTTACTAGGGTTAGATGTCCCCTATTTAGAGAGAGAGAGGGGGCACGTCGTAGTTGGGGGTTTCGTGGGGGAATGGTTGAACGTGAGGGGGTTACGTCGTGGGTAGGGGGGTACGTTGAGGGGGGGTACGTTGGGGGGGGGGGGGGGGGGGGGGGGGGTACGTTGCCGCTCAAAAACCGCTCAAAAACCGCTCAAATCTTGCTTGAAAAACCGTTCAAAAATCACCGCAAGAAATGAGCGGTTTTTGAGCGGTTTTTTAAGCAAGATTTGAGCGGTTTGAGCGGTTTTTCCAAAAAAACCGCCCAAACCGCCCAAACCGCCCAAACCGCTCAAACCGCTCAAATCTTGCTGGAAAACCGCTCAATTCGCTCAAATCTTGAGCGGTTTTTGAGCGGGATCTCGACCCGGGATTAGTTTGCTAAAATTATTCAGCACAAGCGGTTGGCACAATCGTCAAGCAAACGGTAGTTCGGGGCTCGAACTCAAACAGGAGATTTAGAAAAATAGCCTAGATTTAGCTTATTTCTAATCAGTGAACTTTCAAATACCTGCCTTTTTTAAACATTTCGAAAAGATTTTCCAGTTAGATATTTAGATCGCATGTTAAGTGTTTCTTGTAAAAATTAAAGTTTTTGTTCGATACGGGCCGTAGTTCAAATGTGGCTAAAGTACTCATAATGGCGAAAACGAGGTTTCAGGCTTTCAGTTTTAGTGCGATGTAGTCTGAAAAATTACAGACTGAGACCTAAACATGTGCACGATTTTTCTAACTATAATGATTAAAGTGAAGGTATTCGAAATTGAGAAAAAAAACTAGAAAATAACCAAAAAGCGAGCAAACAAAAAAAACTAAATCCAGAATGGAAAAAGTTACAAATATAACAAACTGCGAATACTTTCTCAAAACAGTCTCAGATAAAGCAGACAATTCTAGCTAGTGACACTTCGCCGAGTTAATGAAAAGGGACATTTTGTAGCTGACGGAATAAACCAAGATTGATTGCATAGGTGTATCTTGAAACCTTTCATTTTGAATCCGAAACCCAGGAAGACATGGCCGTTTGGCTTCTTCCTGATACACTCAGGGCTTCCTCCTAATACAAAGAGCCATGCTCTTCTGGTTTTCGAAGAAAAATATTAATCAATGAGCTCGGGTAGTTTTTTAACCAGACAAAAACATACTTGATAACAGACTCAGTTCAAAATAAAGCTCAAATTTTCATAGTCTAGAAAGTTGACATAATCATTTAACATCACATAATTAGTCACGTCGCTTGAATCAAATTTTTGATGGATCAAATAAATATTAGAAGAAAGTCTAAAAACATACCCATTTTTGGCCGAGAAAGTCAAAACATATCTATCTATGCGGGGTCGGACAAACAATTTTTTAAAAATCGTCGGCCGAGAAAGTCGAAGCATATCTGAACTGAGTCGAACTAAGTCAAACACTTTTTTATTGGGCCGAGAAAATTGAAAGATTCCAAAATTTGGTCAGATAGTCAAAACATACCGAAATTTGTCCGAGAAATTAAACATACCGAAATTCGTTCGAGAAATTAAACATACCGAAATTTGTCCGAGAAATTAAACATACCGAAATTCGTTCGCCAACGTGGAAACATAAATCGAGCACCTCGACCTGGGTGTACATTGCTAAATAGAAACTTTTCAAAATTTTTTTCATTCTTTATGGTAATTTGCAATGCGACGAACTTTTTTTTTGAAAAGATACCAAAATTCCCTTGCGTCACCTCACGTCTCATCTTTTCATTGATAGAGTTTGTGTCATTTAAGCCGAAAAATCAAACCTTTGTGATTAGTTTTTTTTTTTAATTTCAGACAGTTTTCTTGATTTTTTTTTGAAAATTTCGAATTATTGTTGAAGAAGTTTTCCTGGCAGTCAAGTGAGTTTTTTTAGTCAAAATCTCTGGAAAAAACAAACCCTCAGACAATGTTTCTTTCCTAAGGGGTATTTGGAACAAAAACTGAGTAATACATACCAATAAAATATAACCGGGTTAACCTCTATACATCGAAAAAGCTTATCATACAATTCCATACATCAAGTGTATGGAAAAACGCTTGTCAGAAATCTTTCGAACAACTTCAAATAATTGGTTGAAAAAAATAAAAAACTAATTTCTGCGGCTGTTTGATTCTGATAAAACAGTCTGGTGATGAAAAAGCTGAGGTCTTTGTTTTTTGAAAAAAATGCAAATCAAACAATTCCTATGTATGCAAACCGTATGACGTAAATTTTTTCGATGGCGACACAAAATTTTTTCCATTTTGAAAATCAGTCAAAATCTAAAAACAAAAATTCAAACTCAAATCGAAATTTGTACTCAGACAAACATTTTCGCAAAATTTAATTTTTTGTGTGCATAACGTAGTCCTTGATACACTAATATTGGATTTTTTCCCTTTCGCTTAATAACTTTTTTTTCAAAAACGCAGAAATTTCCTTTTTTCTTGTGTATGGCTTGTTTATGTATGCCTTGGTCATTGCCTGATCATTTAAAAAATCAGTTTTTAAAAAGTCATCGTCAAACCCACAACCAAAAACTTGCAACCTTAATTGATCAGGGCAAAAACTTCTCTACACAGGAAGGATGTTGAGATTTTTCTTCAAATAAAAGCTGACTGACCTTTGAGGAAGTAGAGGAGGATGTAGAAGAAGCACTCGATGTCATCTCTGCGCGACTGCTCTAGCCCCAGATGGTTGTTGACACTCGCATACCTAGCAGTGCCCGTCATGTTCTTCCGCTCGTTGTAGTCGTACTGCACTCTCGTCCGCTTGTCTCTGTACTGTTTGCACAGACCAAAGTCTATCAAAAACACCTTCCACGTGTTGCTCTGCTCCTTGCCTGAACAGAAAACAGTAGTAAGAAGGGCACAAAGAGAATATTGCGTTCGAGAATCAGTTGGAAAGTTTAGTTTTAAAAATGAATCAGGTTTGACTTAGAAGAATTTTAAAAAACTGTCATTTCATTTCAAAAGTTTTAATTTTTAAAATAGTTTTTGGTCGCATAAATGCATTCAGACGGGGGCAACTGGGGATTTATCTTTTGGTTGAAAGGTCATTACTTCAAAAGCAATTGAGTTAGGTGTTGAAGATAGGTGCAAAGCCAGAGCTTTAGAACGAAGGCTTATAGTGCGATCGTTGTGATGATTTTTTACCTATAAAGTATTTCGTATTTATAGTCGATACTACAGAAGAAAAACACATAATTTCAAGATTTGTCTTTAAATATAAAAGTATAATTCGTTCACGAGTTCTTTTTTTGTTTTTTTTATACATAAAATGCATTCGAAGTATGTAGTGACAACTTCATGGATAATATTTCTTAATAACATGGGAAATTACTTTGGTTGACACATTTGGACAATTGGTTAAACTGATACGGATAGTAGACAAATTACAACGGATAGTAGACAGACATCATTCGAACAAGCGAGTTCGAATATTATTTCTCTTTAAGCTTCAGCTAGGGGCTCAGTTAAAGCTAAAGATACGAGTTTGACATATATACCATTTCAACTCGACGCAGCACGTCTCCCGCACTGAGCGCTCCTGGATTCTAATCAATTATAACGGATTCCCGCGACAAAAATAAGCCATTATAATCCATTTCACATGTGAAATTCAGACCACGAAATCGATTATATTGCCATTATATTAGATTACTTTTGAAAAAACAGAATTATTACAATCCATTATTTTTGGCTAGTAAATCGAATTTTTTGCTACGATAATCCATTTTAATCGTTTTTTTTAATAAAAATCCTTTCTAATACATTACAATCGATTATAATTCATTTCATTTTTAGAACTGAATTCGATTATTTTTGCAGAAATTTTGCAAATTTTGCAAACATGCCATGTCTTTTACTAAATGCCATGTCTCAACGTACGTCACCCCCTCAAGTGTTTCTACATCCTCCCCAACTAAAGAGAGGGAGTGTAAGCTGGAAGGGGGATGTAAACTGGTAAGGGGGTTAACTGGAGCGGTTTAACTTGGGGGGGGGGGGGGAGGGGGGGTTTGGGGAGGGTTTTGGAATCAGATCTAAACTAGATTTTATTATTGGATATTATTCTAATATTTTATCCCCATAAAATATTGAATACTAACCAATCATACTCCATCAAACTAACAACCCACTTATTAGTAAGTGCTGAAATTACTAGTAATTTCAGAACCAGAGAAATTTGAATTTAACTTAGAACTTAGTTGCTTTCTCCAAGAGACCGACTCGTATTAAACCAGTATACACTAGATCTATTGAGACTAGGAGATATAAGAGTAAGACTAAGATCGATAATAGACTAAGAAGTTGCACGAATCTAGCCGGCCAAAAATAAGACAGCGTGACGAGCAGACGGCGTACCCTATCTGAAATTACTCTATGAGTTAACCAACACCAACTAACTCATCTGGTGCGACCAAAACTCTCGAACAAGACCTTAACCAACCACAGATTAGAAACTTTAACCAAAACATTAGATTAGATTTAGACAAATATAACGTTTTCAAAAAATGTTATATTACAAAAATTTAGTAGAAATGTCTCTAAGACTCAATAGATCAGAGCCATTTTTCCGAACAATACGAGAACTACCCGGTATTCGAAGAAGACCTCGGACAAGAGACGACATACGATTAGGATGAAATCTACCAATAGATTTCATGCTGGTACGTCAATAGCCGACTCAAACTTTCATATTTGGAATATGACTAGATTTTCATTTACTGACATAGAATTTTTGAAGAAAAGTCTTCAACAGTTTTTAAAGGCGCTAAACCTAATAGTTGTACAATAACGACTGATAACAACAGCTCTAGTCGTTCTCTCCAAAAAATCTGCAGTAAAATCAAATTATCTTGGAAAAATATTTATTAAATACAAAAGTACAAAAATTAGTTTGTATAAAACAAATTGTTATTATATATAAATCATCTTTTCATCCCGGCTTCATCACGTAAAACTTAGCAGCAAATCTCAAAAACATTCACATCATCAAAACTTAACCTTAATCTATTTCTTTCACTCAAGTCCTTACCTAAATTATCAAGGCTTATCCTTGTTTTCATTTAAATTAATCTTATTTAAAATAACAGATCATCAAGGCTTACCTTGGCTCTTTAAATCAATTTCATTTAACTTAAATTAAATTAAATTTATATAAAATATTTTGATCATCAAGGCTTATCATTGGATCGATTAGAACAATTTTGTTCTCCCCCTCCCAAATTAATCAGTGTCTAACGACCTCAAACGTCGATTCACAATCTAACTTCTACTCAAGACCCAGGATTAACAGAATTTTTTCAAAGACTAACCATTCTAATTAAGAGAAACAGTGAAGAACTTCGGTTACTCATTCTTCACTTGATCCCTCCTCTTAGCTGACCCAGGATAATACTTAAACTTAGTAAACTTAAATTAGTATCTAACGAACTACTTGCATTCTAATTATACCTGAACCTTGTGGATCGATTTACTATTCTCCAACTCTTGATCACAAAACACTACCCCTAAGTAAGGTTAGGTAAGTCTATCTTAGCTTAGATTAGCCACGAGAATAAAAAAAAAATTCTCACGAATCGATATATGCTTTTCCCTCCAACCCCACAATACACGACAGAAGTTAAGTTAACCACAAAAAATTGGAAGAACTAATAGTTCAAGACATTACAAATCACTAATCCAAATCTCGAAACCATCATCCTAAGCCTTATGTCAAGAGACAATTTAGGAAATAAACAAACAATTATATTGCACAATTGTATAAATAACGACAAAAAATACGACCTCGTAATCACACCACACAGACAAACAATAGGATACATAAGAAGAAAACGTCAAATACTTTGGAAGAAAATTATAAGCAAACAAAAACAAATTATTCGAAAACGATTTTCAAAGCGAAGCAACGCAGTCTCAGAATCAGAAACCAGTGAAATATAGGAACTCCACAAACTAAAAGACTCAAAAAACAAAAACCATCAAATTGACAATTAATTAAAATTTTCTGACTCAGTAACCACATCACCATCATCAATAAAAGGTAAAAAAAAGATTAAAAAGTCATACTCAAACAAACCAATACGTCTATATAATTGGAATCAACCAATAAAACACATTGAAAATTACACACTAACAGTCATAAAACACAAAAATGATTCAAAATGAAGAAAAGCAAGAAGAAAATTCGATTCTCCTTCTTTAAAAAACCCATTAGCTGAAAACCGAAGACAAGTACAAATTTGTCAAAATTCAATCAAAATTCATTTGAAAAAGGAGACAGTCCATGTACAAAAGAATTCCCAGAAGTAAAAACCAAAACACAAATTCTTGATCACTATCTAAAAGGAATTTGCAACCTTACACAACAATATGGAATCAATACAAAAGAAATCAGTTCACCAATGCATTTCATGACAGATATCTAATTCAAACAGATGACGTAGAAATCGAATTTTCAAAAGTTTTCACAGAATACATAAAAAATATACAACATCAAATCTCACAAAGAGCGAATTCAATATTCACCAACGATGTATTTTCACTTACTTACAGCTATTTATCTATATTAGACACATCAAAATCCCAGAGAGATTCGCCAATTCAAACATCTCGACATACAACCGTAAAACAGGAAATTGGAATTTTTTCTGAACTTTTAAACGCAATCCGTGAAAATCTAACAAGTAATGAAATCACACAACATGTTGATGTTGAACACGATTTACAAAAAATCTTGGCATGGTTCATAATTGTTTATTTTGCACATATTATTGACCTCATTTCACGTAGAAGAAAAAACGTTAGAACACAAGATACAGATGACAAAACTGTTTTAGCAGAACTAACAGATTATGTTTGGTACCCTGAGTGGTCTCATACATTGTTTGTGAATCTACCAACAGATATATCAAGCCAAGCAATTAACTTAATTTCAATTCACAAAAACTATGTTAAAATATATCCAAATGCAGTTGACGCAACACTTTTAAACTACAATTCATTCTTTCCCGATAGAGCAGGAAACAATAGTCCAAATTCAACTTTTATAGAACAAGAAAACTTAAACGGAACAAGAAATCTTTCACAACAAGATATTCAAACCCCATCACATTTTGTAGGTAAAGAAATAGTTGAAACAATAACAACTACAGCACAACAAAGTATCTCACCTATTCATACAAGACCAAAAACCCTCTGTTGCTCCAAAATACTCACATATGGATTACCAAACTTTTAGACCACTGACAAAACCATCACAAAAACAAAGCACATTATATAGAAAAAATTTTGCAGAACATAACTATAACTATGTAAATAGACCAAAAACAACCAAACCATCCAGTACAAGTACCCAAAACTACTAATACCCACAAAGTCAAAATATACAATAACCATCATCAAACTCAGTAAATTTTAATTATTATCCACAAACTTCACAAGATCGAAGTGAAAATTATCCATTTTTTCAACAAAACAAACATAATACAAATCAATATCACTACAGAAATCAACCTCCTTACCATACAGCTAGTTATATTCCATCAGCTGATGAAGAATATTATAACCCAAATTTTCAAGTATTTTATCCAAGCCACATACCTCGTTATTATAACATAGATCAACCAGGTATTTTTGAACCATATACACGAGAAGAACAAATACGACAACCTAGAACAAATGCATTATCTAAGAATAGTTTTGTTCAACCACAAAATCCAGTCAATACACAATCTTATCAACCAACTCAAATGCATAGCGAAAACCCACTACCATATTATTTACAACAACATGAAATAACAAAAAACCAACTTACAAATTTTTCTCAAATGCCAAATACCGCAGAATCTTTACAGATGAATATGAATCCATACCTAATGGGTGGATCATTAATATCATCAAATAAGCCACTAATCGTCTTCACAGGTACGAACCCTGAATACTATGTAGAGGATTATCTAAACGCAATCACAGCAAATCTAATTTTAAATATAGGACCTGAACCAATAAATACGCCACTTCATCTAGATTGGATACATAGACGCACAGCATTAATAGAAACCACACTTGATGGCGCAGCCCAAAAACGGTTTTCAATTTTACCTATAGATATAAAATCAGATTGGAAAAGATTCACACAAGAGTTTTCAAAAATGTTTGACTCTGAAAGAAACAAACAACATCAAAGAGTTTTATGCAATGAAAAAGAGCGGTCTCTTTTCTACTTACTCCGCTATTTCAAAATTTCCAATTTGTTCAGTTGTCTTACTGGTTATAATGGCTAAACGCGTGATTTTACGAAATAAGGCAAGAGGAACAAATGTGTTCAAGAAATTTAGTTTAATCACCATGCGACATTTCAATGCATTATGACCACACAAAATCAGCTTTTAAAATTTCAAACCAACTGTGGTTAGGGGGAATGGAAAAAAGCCCTGTATTTGAATCAGTTCAAAAATCAACGTTTTTTCTGCTACATTTGGCTTATATTGAACATTTTTTGTCTTTGCTACCACCAATATAAGCATTTAAAACTGGTTAGGTTTAACTGATTTAACTTTCATCAGCTGCGGGTTTCTTTCAATCAGAGTGAAGTAATTTTTGGGATTTTTTTGTTTCGTGGTAAACTTTTGCGTACAATGGTGGCATTTTTTTTAAAGCGTTCATGTTAGATTTCTGAGCTCTCTTGAAACGCTAAAAAGAACCACATCCGGCAAAAGAAAGGCAGCGCCCCTCGACGCCGAGCTCCTTCATTTTTTATCCTGAAGCTCACTTCCATACCATACCTATCATCATATTATCTGGTTTCATGTCTCTGTGAATGTAGCCTTCTTCGTGCAGGCACTGCAGCCGCGTAATCATCTGATCAGCGATCATAATCGACGTCTTGACTGTGAAGCGTCGGTCGCACTTATCGAACAGACCTTCGAGACTCTCACCCAGTAACTGCATAACCATGGCGTAATACTGCTCGTTCATTTTGTAGTAGCCGAACACTCGTGGGTATCCATCAATATGTTTCAGTTCGTTCAGCAATGCATACTCGGACTTAAGTTGTGCACTTTTCTCAGTAGTTTTCTCTAGCTTGACCGCGTACTCTTTGTTGTCATTGCCCGTCTCCACCGCCTTGTAGATCTCCCCGAAAGACCCGCTGCCCAGACGCTGGGTGAGTTTGTAGCGCCCGTTGTCTATGGTCTTGTGGAGGTTGTTATCGTTCTGCTGGTTCGACATGGTTAGATATTAACGCATATACGAAGCTTCATTGCATCAAGAAGTCGTAAAAAGTCACGTGGTATTTTAATATGACGCATCAACTATCATTAACGGCATTGCTTTATATCCTCGCTGTTTCCTGATTACCGTTTTAAATCTGATTTGCCCCCCCCCCCCCTCCACTTCAATTAAGGATCAATTTTATGGTGTACCGTGCGGTTTAACCAGTTTAAGTATGGAGACAAAAAATTTTTCATAGCCTAATTAGTCCACATGCCAATTTGTGCAACAATCGGGCAAGTTGAACAGAAAAATTATTATTAAAAACTTGCAGACGTGGAGGAAAATGAAGAAGGGCGCTTCTCTGGGTCTACACAGGTTTTTGCCATCTTGCAAAATTACGAAAGCGTTTACTAAAGACAATTTATCACCTTTGGATTCTTTTCTCATAATTCAGATAAGCTTTAATTTATGGTGTAACAAGGCGTTTTACAAAGATAGCTAAAAGACGAGAACCTTTCCCATTACAGCCCCCATCATAGCCTACTTGACAAAAAATTATAGTCCTCCCCCAGTTTTTGAACTTTTAATTGATTTTGTAATAACAGTTCAATCAGTTGGTTTCATTCAAATGTAGATTCATAGTACAAAAGGTACCTATACATTGTTAGTACTGAACTACGTAAAGCATAGAGTTACGGGGTTGAAAAATAAACGTGAACATGTAACTCACGTCTTTTTCGCGGCTCGTTTCCCTTCGACCACCCCCCCCCCCTCCGCCACCTCACATAAGCATCGTTTTCGTGTTGTAACGAGTGATTTTACGAGGTTGTGTATGAGGACCAAATATGTTTTGTTTGTCATAGCCTAATTAGTCGGTATGCCTAATTTTTAACAATCCGTTGACGTCAACAGAAAGCTTCCTCTTAAAATTTTAAAAGATAGAAACTTACCACAGTCTCAGCTGACACCAAAGAAATTCTAAACATCCTGATTAACAATGCTAACTCCTCTGGCTTTTTGATTCAATACTTCGTTTCCCACTGCACTATCATTAGCTGATGTGGAGAGAATTTTTGGCAACAAATGAATGACCATCATTAGAACGTCAAACTGTGCATTTTCGGGAAAAGTGAGTGAATTCCGCTATATGCCAAAATCAGTATCGTCGCGGAATCCGCAAACTCGTTGAATTTCTATGCTGTTTGGGATTCCTCAAACAGATAGCACCGATTTTGCCAACCTTGTCTATTCTTCCCGTCGAGAACCATTTTGAAACGGAAATGTAATTTTTTGTCCAGTCTGGTCAAATTATCCTCAAAGCGTTGAATGCAAGTTTTTTGTGAGGATGCATACTATCTGTTAATTTTTGTGTATTTTCCAAAGAGCTTTGTTCACGCATCGAGCAGTCATGCGGAAAAACGCATCAAATGCCTTCAGTAATGACAAGTGTTATTTCAGGTAACTATTCTCGAAATGGCATATTGAATTCAACTCGTATAGCAGTTTCTGGCTCGCGAAAGAATTCCAGGACAGGGTGAGTTGGGAGAGATGGGAAATCAGTGCTTGCTAACTGTCACAACCTTCTCTGGAGGGTCTAGTTTTTGGAGAAAATTAGCCAACCCGAGTCGAGATTTTTCACCTAATTTGAAGCAAGATTTGAGCGGTTTGAGCGGTTTCTTAGACGATTGCGCTCAAAATCTTGCTTCAAAATGAGCGGTTTGAGCGGTTTTTGAACGGTTTATCTAAAAAAACTGCTCAAAAACCGCGCAAGCTTTGAACGGTTTTGAGCGGTTTATCTAAAAAACCCGCTCAAAAACCGCGCAAGATTTGAGCGGTTTTTGAGCGGTTTTTTCTAGATAAACCGCTCAAAACCGTTCAAATCTTGCGCGGTTTTTTTAGATAAACCGTTCAAAAACCGCTCAAAAACCGCTCAAACCGCTCATTTTGAAGCAAGATTTTGAGCGTAATCGTCTAAAAAAAGTCGCTCAAACCGCTCAAATCTTGCTTCAAATTAGGTGAAAAATCTCGACTCGGATGGTGTCATTTGACACGAAGATGGGGAGACATGAAACAGTAACAGATGAATGCTCATAAGAGACACCAAAAATGACATGCAAAAAACTGGAGATAACTCACTACAAGTAGCTTTGCTCCTACTTAACTTAGAGAGTTCGTTTGAATATAGGAATTTTGTTGTTCCGCAGTTTTACTTCGATCGTACAATGCAAAAGCAGAGGCGATGTGCTTTGAATTTGACATTTTGATTCCGCAGTTTTAAGGTAATGTTCTGCTGGCATGGGACAATTTCTATTTGTTTTTCAGAAGATTTGAATTTTGTTACATAAAATTGAACCTTAAATGCTCAGCAACTGGCTGAGAAGAACTAGTTCTTTCCAATGCTTAGATCGAACATCACAGGAAAATTTTCATAATTTTTACTTTGGTTGAGCTTTCCACTTAAAATGGTGAATTTTTTGCTTTTGAATGCCGCACTGGGCTTTGTCCGGATATAATTAAACGTTTTGAGTGATTTTCAGTATAACTGCGTGAACAAAAGCAGCGCCGTACTTATTCACGGCAAATAGTTACTCATACTGTAAGTTGAAAACTCGACCAGGATAACGAGACCATTAATCCTGCGAGTCAATGTTTGGTGTAGAAAAGCTAAGATATCTTCACATATCGAATCATCGGCACACCAGAAAATGCTCAGAGTCGATTGCATACTAAGGTAAGCATTGAGGAGTCTGAATGCGAGCCTGGTAAGGTGCACAACCCCAAACTCACAATTTTTTTCGCATATGTCCACGCTTAATCTTTGAACCTCTGTGGTTCTCAAAAAAGTAATTGCAACTGCTTTGATGCAAGAAAATAGATGGTTTTGAAGCCAGAATTTTTTTTGGGCTAACAGAAGTACGTATACAGAGCGCTTTATTCGACGGTTGCTAGGCGAACGTATCTAAGAGAAGGAACGAATATATTGTAGCTTGTTATTTCTCGCCAAGACTGTATAGTGTTGATGATAACAGATGAATGCTCATAAGAGACACCAAAAATGACATGCAAAAAACTGGAGATAACTCACTACAAGTAGCTTTGCTCCTACTTAACTTAGAGAGTTCGTTTGAATATAGGAATTTTGTTGTTCCGCAGTTTTATTTCGATCGTACAATGCAAAAGCAGAGGCGAATATGCTTTGAATTTGACATTTTGATTCCGCAGTTTTAAGGTAATGTTCTGCTGGCATGGGACAATTTCTATTTGTTTTTCAGAAGATTTGAATTTTGTTACATAAAATTGAACCTTAAATGCTCAGCAACTGGCTGAGAAGAACTAGTTCTTTCCAATGCTTAGATCGAACATCACAGGAAAACTTTCATAATTTTTACTTTGGTTGAGCTTTCCACTTAAAATGGTGAATTTTTTGCTTTTGAATGCCGCACTGGGCTTTGTCCGGATATAATAAAACGTTTTGAGTGATTTTCAGTATAACTGCGTGAACAAAAGCAGCGCCGTACTTATTCACGGCAAATAGTTACTCATACTGTAAGTTGAAAACTCGACCAGGATAACGAGACCATTAATCCTGCGAGTCAATGTTTGGTGTAGAAAAGCTAAGATATCTTCACATATCGAATCATCGGCACACCAGAAAATGCTCAGAGTCGATTGCATACTAAGGTAAACATTCAGGAGTCTGAATGCGAGCCTGGTAAGGTGCACAACCCCAAAATCACAATTTTTTTCGCATATGTCCACGCTTAATCTTTGAACCTCTGTGGTTCTCAAAAAAGTAATTGCAACTGTTTTGATGCAAGAAAATAGATGGTTTTGAAGCCAGAATTTTTTTTGGGCTAACAGAAGTACGTATACAGAGCGCTTTATTCGACGGTTGCTAGGCGAACGTATCTAAGAGAAGGAACGAATATATTGTAGCTTGTTATTTCTAGCCAAGACTGTATAGTGTTGATGATAGAATCAACGCTTCCAGTTTTTGCCGACTTGGCCAAATCTTACTGAAAGTTTTTGAAGACCGCAATTCATAGATAAATGAGTGATAATAATATAAATCAAAGCTTTTGCGACCAATTTTACAGCTTTTTTATACTCTGCGCTTTTTTTTTAGCCACGTCCATTAGTTTTTCGAAGTTTTTCGATGACATCAAGCAGAAAAAAAAGAACTTCGCGCTAAACTTTTTTTGAAGTGCGCCACTGTTGTAGTTTCACTGGTTTTAAAATTTGATAAGATGATGCCTGTACAAGGATGCGCTTGTTGATGTTCCCGATCGTTCTAAGAATGCTGGAAGACTTAATGGTTGTGAGGTTACTGATGCTTCTGATGATATTGAGGTTGTACAAGTTTCCGAGGGTTTTGATGGTGTTGAGTTTCTTAGTGGTTTGAAAACTTTTAAGTTTCTCAATTGTTATGAATGTGCTGAAACTTGTGTTGGTGGTTCCCAGGATGCTGCTGATGTTTTTGATGGTTGCTCATACAGTTTTCATACAATAGTTTGAGCAGTTTTTTCGCTTTTTCATAACTCGGAAAGTGCTAGACGCCACGTAGTATCAACATCTGAATACTTCCTTACGCTACTGCAACCGGTTGACTTTTATTTTTGTTTTTTGTAAAAGATCATTAATGGCCAGTGTCGTTCCTTCTGTCACTTCTAAAACAAGTTTCTGCAATTGTCGACATCTGTTTGTCAACCCTTTTCCTGCTATTTCGTCAAAAAATTTTGCGTCTACAAACGGCCAATCGCTTTTTGATCTAAACCGGTCAATCGCGTCCAAAAATAACCATATAACTTAATTGAAGACAACTTCGAAAAACGTTATCAAATGTCCCCCCTGTTTTGAGGGGAAAAGTAAATAGCATGATTCACAAAGTACATCCATCTGCATCTGACATATTGACAATTTGATCCGCTCCTTTCAACAGCGCATTTGCACTGAAACCTCAAATGCTGAAAAAACGTTCCGTTCAGTTCAAATCCACCCTGCTGACAATAATTCACTCCAGTTCAAATCTCAAAAGCTGACAACAGTTCGTTCCAGTTAAACTTCAACTGCTGAGAAAAATTCGCTGCAGTTCAAATCTCAATTACTGAAAATACGTTCCGTTGCACTTCAAATCTCTAACAGTGGTATTAGTTCATTGAAGTTTAATTCTCAAATGCTGAAAGACCGTTTAGCTGCAGTTTAAACCTCAAATGCTGGCACTTGAAATCAGTTTACAAATCCATTTTTAATGTATATATCAATTACTGACAATTTTTTCAGTTTTTTCAAATGGTTTAAAACAAAAAGCTGAATTATCTCAATGAAATTATACTCCAGTTGACCTTGTAATACAAATCTTTCAAATTAAGTTTGGCCTACAGTACAATTTTTTCCTGTCAATTTAGGGGGATGGGTAGGGGTGAAAACCTGTTAAATCAAAAATTGTCTTCGAGGGTAAAAATCTCTCTACTCAAATAACGTTACTTTTCAATAATTAATTTGTAAGATCTGATTTGCATTTTAGTTTTAGCGGTCGACCACATTTGATTCCGAATTAACTTTTTATCCGATATGATTGGCTTCAAACGCCAAAGGAAATTGTGGTTTTCCTATTAAGGCCTTAATACCCTTATTATTTTTTACCTTCCTAGTTTTACTGTATACTTTCATCAAATACTAATTATTTTCACTCTTCTTTCTTAAGACGAAAATAGCCGTGTGAAAAACTGATTGCTTGCAACTCTAGGTTTGTATCTCAGATGAATTGATCTTACTTATCTCAGATGAAATAAAGTATATTAACTTTCAGTTAGGACCGATGTGGTTAACTCATAGAGTAATTTCGGATAGAGTACACCGTCTGCTCGTCACGCTATCTTATTTTCGGCCGGATAGATTCGTGCAACTTCTTAGTCTAATACCGATCCTAATCTTACTCTTATATCTATTAGTCTCAGGGTGTTTAACTAGTCTCTCCTAGGCTCAATAGATCTAGAGTATACTGGCTTATTGCAACTGCTGAAGTTCTCTTGGAGAGGCAACTAATTTCTAAGTTAAATTCAAATCTCTGGTGCTGAAATTACAAGTAATTTCAGCGCCTACAAAAAAGTGGGTTGTTAGTTAGATGGATTATGATTGGTTAATATTAAATATTTTACAGTGGTAAAATATCCAATTTATCCAATTATAAAATGTAGTTTAGATCAAGTTCCACCCATCCGGGGTTTACAGAGTTTTTTAGAACTATCTTTCTTCTCTGCAATTTGAAGGATGGATGATGAACGTTGGTATTAATCGAACATCATTTTCTTGTCCGGTTCCTCTTGGAGAAGAACGTTCCAGGACGCTGGAATTATGGATAGGAAATTGTTACGTTGTCATCCGACAACGACTGTGATCCCCAAAGAAATCAATTCGATTTCAAAATGGTTTGCCATGACAGATTTTTCTGTATTATGTAGAGAACTTGTTTTGTGTGCAAACT
Source organism: Symsagittifera roscoffensis (assembly GCF_963678635.1). Lineage (NCBI taxonomy): Eukaryota > Metazoa > Xenacoelomorpha > Acoela > Convolutidae > Symsagittifera > Symsagittifera roscoffensis. Next base: position 30,409,019 of record NC_087065.1, on the reverse strand, counting down.
CGTCTGGGAATGGCGTGAAGATCGTGTGTGGAAGGGATGCCTTGTAACTCGGATCTGTACGTATACTTGAACATCGAGGTGGTCATTGTTCTAGTTCAATGAAGTCCTTTTCTGCGAAGTCAAGTCGTACTCTAAATCCTTTGAGTTGTGATTGTGGGCGGCATGTCGGTTGTGTTTAGCCATTCTTTTGTTCGAGTGTGATGGGATCGTCTAGTCTTTGGATGTTCGTCTTTGTTGTTGTGTATGATCTATACAGTGCAAAGTATGATTTATATTTTATAAAATTATGTTAATTCAGTTTTTTAATCATGATTTTAGTAAGTCGTTTTCACAAAAGCGTTTTGTTTTAGTTCGGTTATTTTGAAAAGTTACTCACCCTTGAGTACCTCTTATTAAAAATAGGAGTGTGGTCACAAAGCGTGGATGTAGCGCGGTGGGTTAGGCCAGCTATAGAGCATGCTCAGGACTTCCTCTCTGGCTGGTTAGGCCAGGAGTGGGGGTATGATTTAATGCTGTTTCTTTGAGAGGTCCTGTTATGTGATAACGTTTTATGTTGGGTTTATGTTGGTCTTTCTTATGTTACTTTGGTTGTGTCCTTTTTTCAAAAATCAAATTGTTTCTGGTATGGGTTTGTCTTGCGACTTTTTTGTGTTTTATTATTTCTTTCTTAGACTTTGTAATAGTCTTCAAAAGAATAAATTATCCAGTTTTAAACTGGGTTAATCCGGTTTGGGTACCGTTGGTTTTCTTTTCTTAGTCATGCTGTTATTTTTTGATTTGTGGTGTTTAGTAAGCTGCGTTGGTTAGTTTGGTTTAGTATATAATTCCTTTCCAACCGGGTTAAAGGAAAGTTTGAAACTTGTTATCGTGTGTTAGAGTTGTTGATAGTGAAAGCTTGAAACTCAAAATCTTTATTTAAACAATTCTTCGTGGGCGAGCTGTGCGAGTTTGGATAGAATTCTTGTGCGAGTGAATGAAAATATTTGTAAAGGATAGTACTGCTTTCTCATTTTATCATTTTATTGCATAGAATTTGAATTTTACCGCGTTTGGGGGAAATTTAAAATTATAAATTTTCATCGTAATTAAGTTTACTGCTTCATGGGGAAATAATTTATAAATAAAATTACTACATTTGGTACGAAATTTACTACATTATTTAGTGCAAGAAATTAACGAATTTTAAGAGAGTTTAACAAGTTTGTATTTTTATTTTTCTTTTCTGTTTTGTAGATGATCGTGGTGTGAAGACTAGAAATATAAATCAATTATTGATAGAAAATGGTTAGTACTAATTTAAATTTATTAGTTGAGAGCATTTCAAATTATACTTACCTTAATCTTCTGGGAAAAAGCCGTGGGGGAAGATGTCGTGTATCGTATCTGATGTTGTTAGTAATTTGGCTAGTATGCACATGATGTTTTTAGTTTGTAGCAGTGGCCAAAGCAATTGAAGTGCTTTAATGGTGTTTAGTTCTTCGGTGCCTACTGCGAACTCGTAAGGTGTGTTTTGAATGAGCTTATATATTTTATGATTATATTTAGTATTGTGAATGAATTCTAATATGGGTATTTCAATAGGCTGGATAAATTCATACGGGATAAGGAAGGGTCTGGAATCTTCGGCATTGAAGGTCTTCGTGATGGGACAGAATATATACATTTGGGTAACTGGGTCATAGTTGCGGAGGATGCCGTGGAGGTTAGTATCTTTGATGCAATATGTAAAATTAAGGAAAAATGGTGACGTGTACTTTGAGTTAAGAAACTGAAAACGATGGTGAGTTTGTCTTGATGGGGTGTGCAAATCAAAATGATTTTGTATAAAACGATAGTATGTATATGTGTGGGTTTGTTTAGTGCGTAACATAATATCGTGGGAACAGTGCAAATCGCGTTCCTGTGGTGAAAGGAAGTGAAAGGTTAGTGAAAATAACTAAAATTTATCATAGAAGCTTTCGTATGCCTGAATATCAGCTAGTGATTCTGAAATAATGTGATCATTCTTTCTATCAAAAATATTAAGTGTGAATACGTATGATGTGTTGATGAAAATTTTTTCTGTTAGTTGCGGGTTTGCGAAGCGGTCTTCATCTAAAAATTAGTCTTGATTAGGGCGGATGATATTCTGATCGTAATATTCTTTTGCAAATTCGTTAGCTCGGGGTGCAGTGATTGTTTTTAGTAACTTTTTATATACAACGTAAGTAAATTGTCGAGGTGTTAGTGTGGTGGTGAGTCTATATAACATATTTTTGTTCTTTTCTATGCTGTCATGGTTATTTGTTAGTGGTAGGCAAAGGGGGTTAAAAAAATATAATAAGCTGTCCAATGAAGTGTTGGCATTAAAACATGTTCATCTACAAAATTGCGTGTGTCGTTAGTATCGTTAGGTGTGTTTAATGTATATTGCGGAAATGAGGGTAAGGTTATTGCAAGAAAATTTTTCGTGTTTGTATGTTGCGGGTGATTAATATATTTGCGGGCTGTTCCGGGTTTGGTCGGGAATGGTTGATTTGGGAATTTTCGTTTAAAAGTGCGATAAGCTCGGTGAGTGCTACTAGGTGTTTCGGTGGATGTGGATGATTTCGCTAATGATGGAGTGTAAGCTGAGGAGGGTGTAGGAGTAGGTGGATTTAAGCATGTTATTGTGGATGATAGTTGATGTATTGTGAGAGTATTGGGGTGTAATAATTGTTGTTGTAAAGTTATAAAATTATCGAGCTCCTGGGAAATTTGGGGGGTATCTGGGGAATTATTATATGATCTGTCGGAATGAAGTGGAGAATAGGTTGGGGTCACTTGGGAAGCATAAGAAGGAGTGGAAATGGATGGGAGTGGATTATTTGCTGGGATTGGTTGAAAAGGGGGTTTTGAAAAAACTGAGGAGTTGGTCTGGGCATAATTTGAGGAAGATGGTTCGGAGTCTGCAAATTCGTCGGGGGTTTCTACATTAGGGTTATTAAATTGTGAGATAGAATATAAAACTGAAATATCTGAGTTAGTATCAGAATTCGTGCTTGATGAAATATTAATGATCGGAAAATCGGGTGGTGGGAAAGCAAAAAGGGGAATTATTGGGATTTGAGTTTGGAAGTTGGCTGGGTGGGAATTTGAGCGATGGAGGGATCCAAGTTGTCGGCTCATCGTGGGCTAAAAAAATGATTATGTTGAGACTGAAAAGTGGTGGTGTGGGGTTGTTCTATAATTTGTTCGTTTGTATTATCATTTTGTGAATGATGTGTCATTATATGTTGGATGGGGCTTTGTGTTATATTTGGTCTAGAATTTGGATTATTTGTGATTGCTAGGTTTCGGAAATTACGCGGAACTAATGATAGTGAATGATTTTGTGGAAGGGGTGGCAACTGTGGTGCGGTAGGTGTTATCTCTATATTATTGTGTTCTTCGTCGTAAGTGTTTTATCTTTTGGATATTTTCGTGTTATATTCTTTTATTTGTGCATCTAGAAGTATTTTGTTTATTGATGATGAAAAAATTCCAAAAAATCCTGCAAATAGTATACGTGCTACACTTGCTTGTCTGTTTACTTCTGTGTGTATAGCGCATGTGTTATAGATTCCTTTTATGAGTGAGAAAAGAAATCCTATAAAATTAAACTTGGCGTATAAGATAGTTAATTTTTTCTAAGATGTAATAGGGCCATCCTAGAAAAGCTAGAATTTCGTTCTTTAGGGTGACAAAACTGAAAATACTTATAGGTGAAATATCTTGTGGTCTGTATTTTTCACCGTTTAAATATATGTAGTCTTTAATATCTTTAAAATATCCGCTATAATCTTGTGTATAAATATCTGCGAATCCTGCGGTTTCGGCAAGTTTTCTTAAATTCAGGTCAATTGATTGTCTTTATATTGTGTCCATTTGTGTTAATAATTCCTGAATTTGTTGTGTTCTAATGTGATGTTGGATATCTGATTTAGAATATATTCCAATTGATTGTAAATCAATATTTGGATTACGAGCAATAGCTCTGATGCATTCGGGTGAAAATGTTTTGAGTGATTGCATTAACGTAGGGTATGGTGTAAGGAGATAGTATTTATCTTCATCAGGATTCAATTGTACTACATTGTGGCTATTTTCTGATCCACATGGGACTGCGGTATCCCAAAAATTTGTTCGTCTTGAAAGTGTGTCGACAAAATGTACTTTATTTTTATAGAATATAGGGATTCTTTTATAACAACGTTTGTCTTCAAAAACATATAGTGGTGAAACTTTTTTGGTACAAGTATAAAACCATAAAATATTTCCTTCCTAGTCTAGAAAATTTGATCTGTTTCCTGATAATAAGTATCCTGCGTAGGGTATTTTTAGTACTGCTAGTGCGAGTGATTGTAGGATTTGTGTTGTTTCCAATTCGCATAGTTGGTGAAGTGTTTCTAATTCGGAGAGTGACATTTCTTGAAAAATTCGACTAATTGTGTAGTCTAACTTCATATCTAAGTGGATATCGTAATGAATATTACCGAAATAGGTGCTATTCATTAGTGATAGTTCTTGTAAACGTGTGCTTTTACTGTCATGTGGTTTTAGTTTTCAACCAGGTTGACCTGTGCTTTTTTTGAAAGTTATCTGGGATGTATGATGTTCCTTCATTTATAGGGTGACTAGTGGCATAAGGGTCAAGTTTTATTTTTCCAGTGGTCATGTCGAAACCTTTTTCGTACTCGACAAGTATTTCAGAGTATTGTGTCTTATAAAGTGGATTTCTGTATTTACATGCAATTTCTGTTTCTTGATAGATTTGGAAACGTGTTAATTTATTTTCTATATCATGAATATTTCTAAAATCATTACTTTGTTTTCGGGATAGATTTACTTGTTCGTATGGAATTGATTCTATAAAAAAAATTTTCATGAAACTTTATCATTCGAGCGCGTATTTTTGCTACTTGGAATGTTGTGCATGTATCTTCGGGAAACCAAACAATTGTTGCTTGGGTCCTTGTTGTAGGGTCACAATAACCTTGATCATTTTTGCAAGGTAATCTAATTCCTTGATAAATCATTGTGTTATCAGATAAATCTCGTGTGAGTTGTACTTTTTCGAGTTGTATTTTCCAATCGAAAAACATTATTTCTTGATATCCTTTATTTTTTGTATCTGCCTTGCAGTTTGAGGGGTCATTTATTCCAATACGTGGTATCCAGTGTTTATCGTGTATGTCATAAGTTAATCTTCCGTGTGCGCCGTTGTATGGGTATTTTTCTTCTAATTTTATATGTCCATGATATCGTTCAAGTTGTGCTTGATGTACAGAATCGGCAAAGACTTGAAAATTTACTATTTTTCTGTCTGTGTTTCTATTTCTTGTGATGTTCAGTCTGAGAAGTTTCTTTTTACAATCATCTGGATTTAGGTGTAAAAGTCGTTCTATTTTACTTTGATAGAATGATACGTGATCAAGTCGGTTCTTATTTCCATTGGAAACTTGTGAACAGTGTACTTTCTTTTCGGAAAATGTTGCTGTAAATTTATATCCTGTGACTGTTGTTGCTCGGGTTTTTGAATACAATGTTGCTATTACATTTGTAGTTTCTATAGCTTGTGGTTCTGTTTTGCATTGTGATACTTGATTTATTGCATATTTGTGTAGTGTTTTTTGTTCGTTTTCTTCACAATCGTAGTGTGTTACTAATAAATCCTGGGGTCCTGTGCGAGGAGAAGGATTTGTGTTTTGGTCAGAAAATATTAGAAAAAAGATGTGTTGAAATGTTAATATTTTTAGAATATACATGTGTATGAAAATCCTGAGTATGGGTTATAAATTGTGATGTAACCAATTGTGTTTTTTGTATATCTATCGTATTTATATATGACTTCAGTTGTTGGACTAAATGGTGGTGGTAGCGACTGAGTTGTTATATTTGGTGAATTTAATGGGTAGGGATGTTGAACAATATTGTTAAGTTTGATCGTGATTTCGAAATTTAATTGGAGACTATTTTGTTGAGGTATTTGAATATTGTGTTCACGAATATCTTCGTGGATATCTTGTCTATATTGTAGTCTGTTAAGTGCCCAACTGTGGAGTCGGTTACTATCTTGATGTTGTCAAAAAAATGGTGGGGGTGCTACGAATGTATTCCAGTCTAGTCGTAAAGGGATATTTGTTGATGATTGTTCTCGATATCTAGCGTCGAGGTTATTTGGAAAATTTAAAGGGAAAAGCGTGGGTGAAATTTGACTTAATGATGGTGTTGACGGTAGTGATAATGTTTCTGGTAGTGATGATAGTGTTGTATCCGTAGAAATATCTATTGGATCATTCACTAAGTTTGGTTCACCTTGTGTATTTGAGTGTGTTGCCCAATATGGCTGTAGGATTGGGGGGTTAAAGGGATTTTCACGTATTTGTTCAGATGTTGATTTTGAACCTAAGTAATCTGAGGGTATATTTGAGGTGCTCTGTTGTGAAAGCAGTGTGGGAGTTTCTGGCAATGTACTACTTGAAATTTCTAAAGTAGTTGGTTTTGATGATTGGGGTATATCAAAATGAACTCTAGGGGTTTGAAATCTTCTATTTCTTCGTAGATGTATAATTTGTCTATTTATTTCGACTGTATTTTGGTTTTGACTAATTTTTCTTATTCTGCTTAATTCTTGTGGTAATGTGGGGTACAAATTATATGTTGGTTCACTTAGAGGTGCCTGTCGCTGAACTGGTTCTAATGGTTCGGATAAGCGAACGTGTCGTTCTTCAAAAGTGTATGGATTATCTTGAAAAGAAATTCGTGTGGATGTTTGGGGGTTTTGGGTAGTTGTGGTTATTGCTGGGTTTTCTTGGGATGATGTCGGTGAAGACTGATTTGGTAATTGTTGGTTAGCAATTTTTGAAAGTGTTCGATTGATTTTTTCAAGTGGGAAGGTTCGTTTTTATTGTAGTATTCTTCGATGGAAAAAACCAAAATGATTGTTGCTAAGGCGAACGTGACTATTGCTTTTTTTACACATTTGCACATTGTCAGTATTAGGGATGATAAAAATATGATGAAAATTACAAATAGTAAAAAAAATATCTGTTCTACTAAAAATTGTTCGTATCATTTAAATAGACTTTGAATTATCGTACCTGTAAATATGATCAGTGATTTGGGAAAGTTGGAGATATATTTCAAATAGAGAGTAGAAAATTTAAAAAATGTTGCAAAAAATTAATAAAATGATTATAAAAGCTTCAAAAGTATCAAATAGAAATATGAACAAAAGTTTGAATAGTATGAAAAATTTTATTAAAAGATTCAAGATTGTATTTTTGAAGATATTGACCGATCGAGAGAAGAGCATTTAAGAAATGATTTCTTTGTCGAATATTTTTTGTTGTTTGAGGCGAGATTCAAGTGTGGTCGAATTATTTATGGATTTTTTGACAAGTGGGTTGAGTTTTGTGAAAATTTGTTGGGGGCTAATTTTATGGTGTTTGGGAGGTCTTCTTTGCTTTATTTTTATTTGTCGGGTGATCTGGGGTATTTTTGAAATATTTGTACTTTAGGCCAAATGAACATGGTCCTTTTTTACTTTAGGCTAATTTGCCATTTTTGGTTGGAGGGTTTTTGAGGTCTGAGTTGGGAAAATATTGTTGATTTTTGCGTTATTAGATAGGGGAGGGTTGTAATATTATGGTGGTATTTTTTTCAGTTGTCAAGTTTTAGCGAGTTGCTTATTTTTGACCTGGAGGTTGTAAAGTTATAGTTATAGATATGCCTGGAGTTTAATTTCTTTCGGCTAATAGGTTGGTGTTAGAGATATAGAAGGTGACGGATTTGAGTGAATCCTATTGGCTGAATCTGAACTGGAATTGTTGCGTATTTGTCAGCATGTTATCTTGAAAAATGAAAGTTCAAAACGATTCAGAGGTGCAAAAATTATTGATTTTTAAAATCAAAGTTGTTTTTGAAATTCAACTTTCTTTAATATTTTAGATTGTGGAATGAATGTTTTGTAGTTTTAACGTGGTTGATTTCTAAGTCGTGATGATTCTCTATGTTCTGATTTTTCTAGTTGTTCTTGTGGTAAAATTTTTTCTATCTTTATCCTGTTCTTTTTTTCTTTTTGAGGTATTTTTGGGTCTGGTATTTTTTGATTGTTTTTAGCTTTGATTTGTGTTTGATTTTTTTGATGAATGTTGTGTTGTTCATCAGTTTCTTTTTCTGTACGTGGGTGATTTTGAATAACTTTTAAACCTGTGCAAGAATATAATTGAGTTAATTCGCGTATTCTTTCGGGTAGTAGGGCAATAGATTGTTACGATGTTGAACAATTTCTTTTTTAATTGAATCTGTAAGTTTATACGTCACGTCAGTGGGTTTGGCAATTATTTGGTATGGTCCTTTTCGAAGGGGTTGTAATTTTTTAGAGATTCTTTTTTGCGTATTAAAGTTAAATATTAAGACAAATGTTCCAATTTTTAAATCTGTGGCTGGTGTAAAGCGTGAACTAATTTGATCATTAATGTTTTGCCTTTGTAACAATTTCTTTGTTACTTTTTGGTAAATTTCATTGTGTTTTTTATCTCTATTTAAAATCCATTCAGTATGTGTGCCGGAGGCTAATTTAAGAATTTGTGGGTGATAAAAATGATCTTCATCATGTGTGTGTAAAGGTAGGTTATAACAAATTGAGTCTTCATTTGGTTGGCAATAACCTTGTGCATTTTTATGGGAATTTGCTGTAAACATAATTGGTTTACGTGGCTTTTGATTGAAAACCATTTCTAATGGTGACATTCCTAAAGTTGTGGTGATTTGTGAATTAATTTAAGGAATGCTAAGGGAAATAATTTTACATCTGCTGACTTTACATCTGCTAAATTTACATCTGTGTATTTTGTATCATTTCCATTTATGATACATCGGAGATATTCTTGTAGTGAACGGTTCATACCTTCGACTAAACCGTTTGTCCAAGGTGCATGAGAAATATGTGGTTTATGTTTGATGTTATATAAGTGGCATAGTGTGATGATTTCATTATTTATGAATTCTGTACCGTTGTCTGTAACTAAGATTTCGGGTAATCCGAAATTAGCTATCCAATGTTCTTAAAGCGTCGTGTAAGCATAGAAAGCATTACAATGTGGTACTGGGTTGAGTGCTACATAATGTGTGAATGCGTCAGCAATGACCATAATGTAGGAGTTTCCTTCAAAAGATGGTGGAATTGGTCCTTTTATATCGAATAAAATGCGATGGTTAAAATATAAGCTTTGTCCTTTAAAATCTTGTTTTTGTGCTATTTGTTTTTGATTTGGACAAGGTTTGTTTAATTGACATATTATACAATCATTGCACAATAATTTTATCCAATTTGGTGCATTTGGGAAATAAAAATTTTGTGTAAAGTTCGAGTATGTTTTTTCTGATCCGGAGTGTCCTTTAGTATTTTGTGTATGTGAGAAGTTAAAAGCTATTAATATCATACTTAAAGGAAGACAGGGAACTTTGGAATCATTTAATTGATATTCTAAAAGATTTGTATTTCCATTTATTGTTGTTTTATTAAATTTTTGGAAATATTGGAGGAGTGTTTTATTTTACTAAAATTGTGGTATCTGCTTTTACTTGCTTAGTTTTGTATTTGTGCCATGATTTTAGTTGTCTAATTACTGGGTCGAGATTTTTATATTGTTTTAAAAGTTCAAGTGTAATTTTATCTGTTAGGTAGAGAAAAATATTGTCAATTTCTAGTTTTGATAGGGGAATTGTGTCAAGTGGGTCATGGAGGTCAAAAACTTGATTTATTGTGTTTTTTGAATCGTTTGTTTGCGGTCCTGATAAATTCATTTTATCGGTTAATTTTTCTTTTTCAAATAATGGAAAAAGGTCTTTTTTTATGCGAGTGTTGTTTTATTTTTTTTTGTTGAGTGTTATTTTTTATCCATTTTGAGTATGGAATTGGTTTAAAAGTTGATGTGCCTAGTAAATCAACTTCGTAGTGATTATTCTGGCAATCTAAGTAGAGTGGAAAGTGTTGTAGATTATTTATCTGTGATTAATCAATGTCAGTTTTTACTGCATATTTGCATTCTAGTCGGGGTGATGTTTCATCTTTTGCGAGATAAAATTTAATGTTTTGTGGTATTTCAACTGTAGTTTTTCTTGTGAGTAATTCAGGTGGCGTATTTCGACTTAATGTATCTGGTAACGCAAGGTTTTTTCCTGCTGTCCAAACTATATGTAGGTTTGGAAATTTCATTGGAATTAGTTGAAATCTATAAACTCTATGATTTGGATTTGACTTTTGTGTAATTAGAAATATGATTGGTTTGTGATCTGTGAATAGAACTGTTGGGTGTTTTGATCCAAGTATCAGAAATTCATATTCTGTAAGTGTATAAATTATAGCTGTAAATTCTCCAATTAGAGTTGAGATTCGTAGCTCTGCTTGAGTGAATAATCGTGAATTTGCTGATATAGGGTTCATTTTATTTGTTCCACTATGTGATTGTAGCAATGCTGCGCCGATACCAAAATTTGAAGTATCGCACATTGCATAGAATGGTTGATTTGGATCTGGAATTGTGTTTGAAATTTGTTCAGTTAAAAGGTTTTTAATTTCTTCAAATCGTGTTTGATGTTCAGTGGTCCATTCAAAATTATTTTCTTGTCTGAGGATATTATAGAAGGGTCTTAAGTACAATTGCATTTTGTAAACATATTTACTTAAGAAATTTAACATTCCAAGGAATTCTTGGATTTTCTTTTTATTTGTAGGTGGCTGAAGTTTTTGAATGCCATCAATGCGTGATTTTAATGGAGTGATAGTTTCTCGTCCTATATTATGTCCTAAAAATTTAACGCGTGTTAGAAAGAAGTGTGATTTATTGGGAGCTGCC
>NC_087065.1:30334554-30397957 GCF_963678635.1 Symsagittifera roscoffensis | reverse complement strand
GTGAATCGGTACTTTACTGGCTCTTTGTTTTTTGAAAACTGCGTCTGGTTTTAACGGGAGGTGTAGTGATGAACTAATTTTCCCAATGTTAAACTTTGATGTTGCAGAGACTGTTGAATATTTTAACAGTTGTTTTGCTAATTTATCAAATTCAATTTGTGTAATTTGTGAGTGTTCAAAATTAAACATTGTTAAATTTTTTTGTTGTTCTTTTGTGTAATTTGTTAGAATGAAAATTGGTTTAAAATATGGTGTTTTTGTGAAGTAATCTGTGTTTCTTTTTTCATAGCTTATTGTTTTATTTATGGATAATTCTTAGTCATGAATTGTTGATTGGCAAATATCTAATAATTGGAGTATATTATTATCGCGGTAGGCTACTTCATTTATAGGTGAAATTGTAGCATTTGTATCACAATATCCTAAAAGTCCTAGGGGTAATGTTACTTGATATGGTGTATTATTATACACTTGTAAGGAAATGATGTCGGAATTTGTGTTTTTCGAATATTTTATGGATGAGATGGTAATTTTGAAAAATTTGTGGATAGGTTTAAATTCGAAGTCTGACATGAAAAGTTGTTGTTTATATTGACTTTTGTTATACTGGTGAACTTGTTTCATTGAAAAATTATATATATATATATATATATATATATATATATATATATATATATATATATATATATATATATATATATCCTGATAGTGGTTTCAGGTGTTTCCGTTGTTGATTGTAAATGGGATAAAATTTGAAAAAAATGGTGGTTGTTTGTTTAATCTTTGGAAGAATGTTAGGGCTGTATTTTTTGTTTTTGTGTATTTGTCTTTGATATGTATCTTACTATTTAAGATGTTGATTGTTGGTTTATATTTAGATATAAATGGTATGCCAATGATAATGTGTTTAATATCAGTAATATGAAATATTTGTTTAAATGGTTTGTTTAAAATTTTGTTTTGTTCCATTGTTCTCGTGGGAAAAGGAATAATTGGATTTTTCCATAATTTACGAATGTTGATCCTTGTGCTGTTGCTAATTTACTAGAGGTTTCAAGAGGTGTTAAGTTTGGATAAAATGTTTTGATTTCATTCCATGTGGGAATATTAATTATTTTGATTCTGCTCCTGAATCAATTAAGAAATCAATTTCAAGATCTAGTGGTTGAAATTCTTTGTTTCTTGGGCTTTCTAAGAGAAATGGAATCGTCCAATTTTTTCTCTCGGTTGTTATTTTTGTATAGTTTGGTAAATATGTTTTGTGTTTGAGCATTGTGTTTCGTCTTTTTTATCGGGTTTAATTACCGTGTTAATTCCGTTTATTTCTTGTGTAGTTTGTGTATTATCAATGGGTCCAATATAGTAATTGTGTAGGAGTTCCAATTGATTTTCATATAAATGTGAAGTAAAAGGTTGTTCATATATGATAGGTTCATAGTCGTTTTCGACTGTTATCATACTTACAGAGATGGTATTATCTGTATCACTTTCTGTATCTGATGATTCAAAATTTATATGATTTAGTTGTAATTCGTTACTTCCTGTGTCATCAATACCTGGGGGGTCTGAAGTTGTTTCTTCATTTGTCTGCACTTGATTAATGTATCTTTGATGTTTTGGTGTGCTACTTCTGTATCGATGTTTAGAATCAGGATAGCGGTTATTATTCCTATGTCGTGACTGGGAATAATTTCTGTATCGATTATTGTAACTTGAGTTTCAATTTTGTGAATTATTTTGTGATCTGTTTTGATAATTATTGTTTGATCTGTGATAGTTTGATCTATTATATGAGTTATTCCTTGATCTATTGTTCGGGTATTTCTGATTTCGATTGTTTGAATAACTTCTACTTCTATTGTGTGAATAGTTTCTATTTCTGTTGTATGATGAGTTTCGTGATTGATTATTGGAATAGTGTCTATTCCTTGGGTTTGATTGGGAACTGGTTCCAGAAACAAATTCTGTTGTATTGGAATTCGATCGTGAATAGTTATTTTGGTTATTTTGGCTATTCGATCGGTTAAATCTTTTTTGTGAGAAATTTGGTGTATTTCCTCGTTCGGGTGATCTACCTCTATAACTTGAGTTATATGGTGATTGATTCCTTGTGTAATTTGAGTTGCTCGGAAGTGGTTTTCCTGAACCGTTATAACTACATATATTTTGTTTGGTAGATTCTGGTCTTTTTTCATGTATTGATAGAATGATTTATTTGGTTCTTTGTGCTTTTGATGTTTATTTTGATTGTCTTGTTGTTTTTGTCTACATTCGGAAATACTGAGTCCGTATCGTCGGCAATAATTACACCATTTTTTGAAAGATGGTTTGCCTTTAAAGTTTGGATGTTTTTCGTAGATATTTAGTATTTCAGTGACTTTTTCAATCAGGTCTGTGTCTGATTCTTGTATGTTATTTATATGTGTAGTATTTGTTTCAATCCAATTAGCATATTATAGTTTTAGATTTTCTGTTTCCTCGAGTTTCATTGTGATTTCTGCTTGTTCTAGTTTATCTACTAACTTTCGAAAATCTAAATCTGGTTCTCGAATTGAGGAAGGACGAGATGCTATCTTTTTTATAGCTATTTTCCTTAATTGAGGTGGTAAGGTCATCATTAAATTTTCTGTCATTTTTGTGTTTTTGTAGTCATGTGTATTAAGTGAATATGCTTTTCGAACTATTGTTTCGATTCGTACTGCTAATTGTTTAATTGTTTCATTTAGTAATCTGCGGATTTTGTTGCATAAAACTCTTTAATGTTGTTTGTTCTTTCAGAATCAAACATTTTTGAAAATTCTTGTGTGAATCTTTTCCAGTCTGATTTTATTTCTATGGGTAATACTGAAAACCATTTTTGAGCTGCGCCATCTAGGGTTGTTTGTATTAATGCTGTGCATCTATGTTTCCAATTTTGATGTAGTGGCGTATTAATTGGTTCGGGTCCTATTTTTAAAAATAAATTTGTTGTTACTGCATTTAGATAATCTTCTACAGAATTTTCAGAGTCTGTTTCTGTGAATACCATTAATGGTTTATTCGACGTTATTGATGATCCACCCATGAGGTATGGATTCATAGTCATCTGATGTGATTCTGCGGCATTTGGCATTTGTGAAAAATTTGAAAGTTGATTTTTTGTGATTTCATGTTGCTGAAGGTAATATGGAAGCGGTATTTCATTTTGCATTTGTGTTGGTTGATAAGAATGCATTAACATTGGGTTTGTGGTTGTATTGGACGAAAAGATTGTGTGTTAAATGGGTTTTGTATATGCATTTGTTCTGGATTTTGTATATCTGTTGGGTTTTGTGGGTAAATTTTCATATTTTGAGATGGTTGAGATTTTCGCGGTCTCTGTGTGTGATATTCTTTAGTAGATGATAAATAGTTTGTGTTATATGGTGTATGTTTTTTGTTTTTATTTTGCTGAAAAAATGGGTAATTTTCAGTATAATCCTGTGTTGGTTGTGGATTTTTCTGGAAAGTTTACTGAATTGGTCGATGTTTTTGGGAGATTCCAATAATGGGAACATACGTGATTTAAATTTTTTGTATTTTTTCGGGGAGGTTCATTTTTTTTTTGTTTGGTGAGTATAGTTATAATTGTGTTCTGCAAAAGTGTTTCTTGTGAACGGTTTTCGTGTTTTTGACGGTATTGTCATCGTTTGATAGTCCATATGTAAATATTTTGGAGCAACCGAAGGTTTAACTGTTGATTGTAAGGTTACTTGTGTTAGTGATGTATTTGTATTTCTTGGTGTTGTCAGATTAGGGTGTATTGGTGAAATACTTTGTTGTGTAGTTGCTGCTGTTGTTTGGACGATTTCTTCATTTATGAAGTGTGATGGTGTTTGAATATCTTGCTGTGTAAGATTTCTGGTTCCATTGAGATTTTTATTATGTATGACTGTTGAATTTAAGCTGTAATTTCGTGTATCAGATGAAAATGTATTATAATTTAATGGTGTTGCGTCAATGGTTGATGGTATTACTTTTACATAATCTCTGTGGAAAGATATTGTACTTATTGCTTGACTCGAGATATCTTGTGGAATATTCAGAAATACTGGATGAGACCAGTCAGGGTCCCAAACGTAATCTGATTGTTCTGAAAGAACAGTGTCGTCATTGGTATTTTGAGGTCTTGCTTGTGAAATTAAATCTAATTTGTGGGTGAAATCATCTATTATAAACCATGCTAAAATCTTTTGTAAATCATGTTTAGTGTTTTGTGAAACATCTTCTTTAGTAAACCTTTCGCGAATAATATGTAAAAATTTTGAAAATACTGTGCTTTCATTTCGTACTTTTGTATGTTTTGATGTTTCGGTTGGTGATATACTTTGAACTTCTGTTTTTTCTAATATAGATATATAACTATATATTACTGCAAAAACTTCGTTAGTGAATATGGAGTTTGCTCTTTGTGAATTATGATATTGTATGCTTTTGATATATTCTATGAATACTTTTGAAAATTCTAGTTCATTATCGTCTGTTTGAATTACATATTTACGATGGGCTGTATTTGGTGGGCTGAATTCTATGGTGTAGATTCCATATTGTTGTGTTAGGTTACATATGTCTTTCAAATAATGTTCAATAATTTGTCTTTTGATTTTTACATCTGGGAATTTTGCTTTGCATGGGCTGATTCCTGGTTCAAACAAATTTACGAGCAAGTTCTTACAAAATCGTGTTTGTCCTCTATCATCGAGTGAATCTATAAGAAAGGGAAAAACTGCTTCTTCGTCTGGACTTTCGTCACTTTGAGTGTGGCTCATTTTTTTGTTTGATGACTGTTAATATATAACTATCAATGTGTCTAATTGGTTGATTCCAATTATACAAGTGTACTGGTTTGTGTTTATATTGCTTTTTTATTCTTCTTTTTCCTCTTTTTGATGAATTTGAAGTTGTTTCTGAGTCGGGAAAATATAATTGATCATGAATGGGACAATTTTTATCTATTGATTCTTTTAATTTGTATAGTTCGTCTAAACTGTTGGCTTCTGATTCAGAAAATTTGTTTCTATTTTTTGAAAATCTTTTACTTGTGATTTGTCTTTGTTTGTTTATAATTTTTCTTTTTATTGTTTGTCGTTTTGTTCGATTGTATCCAACTTTTTGTGTATGTGAAGTGATTACAAGATCGTATTTTTGGTTATTTATTTCACAATTGTGTAAAACGATTGTTTGTTTATTTCCTAAATTTTTGAATGACATAAGGTTTAGGATGAGGGATGCAAGAAGTTGTTAGTTATTTCCATTTTTTAGACTGTTAGTCCTTACGATTTTTTGGTTAGCTTAACCTGGGTCTTTTTGTTCAGGGTTGGAGAGAAAAGTATATCGATTCCGGAGAATGATTTTTTACTTTCTCCTGGCTAGTCTAAGTTAAGGTGTTAACTTACTTAATCTTACTTAGGGGTAGTGATTGTGTTCAAGGGTTGGAGAATAGTGAATCGATCCACAAGGTTCAGGTATAATTAGAACGCAAGCAGTTCGTTAGATACTATTTTAAACTAATAAGTCTAAGATCTATCCTGGGTCTGATAAGAGGAGGGTTCAAGTGAAGGATGAATAACCGAAGTTCTTCACTATTTAGCTTAATTTGAATGGTTAGTCTTATTTAAAAATTTCTATTAGTCCTGGGTCTTTTGAAAAGGTTGGATAGTGAATCGACGTTTGAGGTCGTTAGACACTTGCTAAGTGGGTGGGGGAGAACAAAATTGTTCTTTTTGATCCAAGGATAGGCCTTGATGATCAGGTTTTAAATTTAGTGAAATG
This sequence comes from Symsagittifera roscoffensis, assembly GCF_963678635.1. Lineage (NCBI taxonomy): Eukaryota > Metazoa > Xenacoelomorpha > Acoela > Convolutidae > Symsagittifera > Symsagittifera roscoffensis. The sequence goes on along the minus strand of NC_087065.1, from coordinate 30,392,167 downwards.
GAAAATTTATAAAGATCCAAGGATAAGCCTTGATGATCTGATTTTTAAAATTAAGTGACTTTAATTTTTAAATGGTTTAAATTTATTTAATAAAAAGATTTAGTTTTTCAATGATGTTAGTGAGCTTATAATTGCTGTTGTGTTTAGGTGATGAAACTGGAACAACAAGATGAATTATTATTACTAACTATTTATTGTCATGCTACTAATTTTTATTTTTATTTTCAAAAAATATTTTTCAAATATGTTTTATATAATACTGCAGAAATTAGGGAAATGATCTGAGATGTTTTTATCAATCGTTATTGAACATTAAAAATGTTGTTTAGCGCCTGAAATGGTCTTGAAGATTTACTTCAAAATTTCATGTTTGTAAATGAAAATCTAAATTCATTGCTAATAAGATTCTAAATATAAAAGTTTGTTTTGGCTTTTGTCGTACAACCATAAAACTAAATGGTAAGTTTCTATGTAGTCGTATATCGTCTCTTGTCCGAGGTCTTCTTCCAATACCGGGTAGTTCTAGTATTGTTCGGAATATCGGCTCTGATCTATTGAGTCGTAGAGACATTTCAATTAAATTATTATCGTGTAACATTTTGAATATGTTTTGTCTAAATTCTAATCTATTTTTGGTTAATTCTAAGCTATTAAGGTCTTATTCGAGACTTATGGTCGCACCAGATGAGTTAGGACCGATGTGGTTAACTCATAGAGTAATTTCGGATAGGGTACACCGTCTGCTCGTCACGCTATCTTATTTTCGGCCCGATAGATTCGTGCAACTTCTTAGTCTAATACCGACGATCCTAATATTACTCTTATATCTACTAGTCTCAGGGTGTTTAACTAGTCTCTGCTAGGCTCAATAGATCTAGAGTATACTGGCTTATTGCAACTGCTGAAGTTCTCTTGGAGAGGCAACTAATTTCTAAGTTAAATTCAAATCTCTCTGGTGCTGAAATTACAAGTAATTTCAGCACTTACAAATAAGTGGGTTGTTAGTTAGATGGATTATGATTATTTAATATTAAATATTTTACAGTGGTAAAGTATCCAATTTATCCAATTATAAAATGTAGTTTAGATCAGGTTCCAACTTGCTCAGGACTATAAGGAAAACAATTAAGAAAAAAGATAATAAGAGAGACATAACTAAGGAAAGAGAGAACGAAAAAGATAGAAACATTAAAAGCGGGAATTTCTCCCAGTGTTCAGCCGACTAGTGTTATGGAGACCGTTGGATATTTTTCGGCAACCTCACAAGATCAATGCAAAATTTAATGTCCCCTTGATTTAGAAGCTGAAACTTTGGTTTCTCTGGCGGACTTTTGAGCGAGGACAGTGCGGGAGCCGATCCCAGTCTTTTACTAGTTTAAAAGACCGTACGCATGATCCTCTGTGAAATCTCCACCTTGACACCGTGGTTCTTGTAATTATTTTTTTGCAAAATGTTTCCGTTGAAAAATCTTGTAGTTGCGCGTTTATTTTTTAATTCTGTACGTTCTAGGTTCATCTAACTTCGTAACCTGGTATGTTGGCTGTTGATTACGAAAACTCTTCAAGCGCAAGGAATCAGTGGTTTGATTCCTAATCACCCCACCGATGTGTTCGTACATTTCAAAAAAAAACATGGTTTAAGACCTTCTTTTTTTCTGATTTTATTAAAGCCATAGAAGGTTTTAAGTTCTTTTTTGTTCCATTTTTAGCACACATTCGATTAGTTGAACATTCCCCGACACAAGCTATTGTGTTTTTATATGTAGAGTATTTTTTCAGCAAAAAAATTCTTGTTAGTTGCAAGTTGAAACCATTAAACTTGAGGTTTCAAATAAAACAAAAGAAACGTTTAGTTGATTCCAATTTCACATCTTGAAGAGTTATTTTCAGCAAACTGATCTGCAATGTTTTAACAGTTGATCCTGAATTTCACTGACGGTGGTTAGGAATTTGATCTGACTGTTAGCAGAGCTTGCAATATTTTTTTTTCACTATTGCATGTGCCTAATTTGCGTATTCCAATAACAATATTTCAAATTTCTTCTTTTTTTTTCATTTTGAGTATTTTGATTTTCTGTAAGGTTTACAAAGAGAAAAAATTTATAGCGGAGAAGAAACATGGTCCACCATTTTAGCTGAACAAAAATGCGAGAAGGGGGTGCAAAGCCAAACGCGCGCTTACCGGCATGTTTTGTGGCTGTCAGGGTTTCAAAGGTTGCAGGAATTGATTTTGCCCGCATGCTGGGAGAGAGCTAGAGCCAGATAGCGGATAGCGGTCTGGGCTCAACAAAAAACTAAAACTACTCGATCTCATTAAGAAGAATTACAAGTTTTTCTGGACACGTACGATGAGTGCCAAGCACTATTTGTGCATATGTTGAAAGGAATTTTGTGATATGTAGTGATAAAATCTCCAATGATCAAAGTAAATGAAAATGTGTGCATTTTTTGTATGAGATTTGAATTCTTCGACTTTTGTGTTTTTTTGACATCAGTTTAAAAAATTCATGGTTTTTACTCACGTTCGAATTATTCGTTTTAGTCCACTATTCAGTCAATAACCGCGCCTGTTAGCAGAACTAAGAGAACAACGCTAAAGCAGATAGTGAGAAGGACTACTATACGAAATGGGTCAGAAAGCAGAGCAACCAGGACCAGCAAGAAGACCAGAAAGACAATTTAAAGCAAAACCGAGCCGATTTGGAAAGATCTTGGGCAAAAATAATCAACTGGTGCAACAATGATGATTTACTTATTGCCAATGAAAAAATTTTGCTAAGGTAGCCAAAATACCAAACCGGATTGACAAAACCAATTAAAAATGACTAAAACGTCCTAACAATTTCCTTAGCCTTCTCTAGATAATTGTCCACCACTTTGTAATTTCATCAACAACACAGTTTTAGCGCGTGGTAGATACATAGCAATTGATTTTGCCCGCATGCTGGGAGAGAGAAGGGGAACATTCCCCGACACAAGCTATTGTGTTTTCATATGTAGAGTATTTTGTCAGCAAAAAAGTGGCTGTCAGGGATTTCACTGGATTCAAATATTAACTTGCTAGGCATTAATACCTAGCAAGAACACATACAATGAGTTGGGCCGGCTGATGTTCAAATCTTGTTCCGTAAAATGCCACCAGAAAATAGGATCTTTTTAGCACCTCAGATAATTAAATGTGAAGTTCTCTGTCCCCTTGGTTTATGCGCGGGGGGATTTTGGTTCCTCTGGTGGACGCAGTGAATGGGAACATCACTGAATGACAAGGTCAGATGTACTGTTGGCACCGAATTGACAGACAGCTCCAAGGCAGAAAATGATCTCAACTCGGAAGTCACAATCAAGTTTCCCATGGGTGCACTAGCTGCATCCGTTAGGATGGTAAAATTGGTAAAATTTCCCAAGGACCAGATCCACTTTACCTGGAAAAAGAGCTCAATTAACTGCCCGAGTTACCGAATGAAGAAAAGGAACTTTTTCTAGTAAGAATTCCAAAAACAGACGCTCTCCGAAAAAATGGCATAGATTTGCCGTGGTTTTAGGCAGCTCGCGATATCACGGATCACAGCCAGGTTGAGGTGTTTCCCACAATCCGAATTTCCCCCATTTAACTAAAGTCATTATAATATACTTTCTAGTTTTGCCTCTTTTTTATTTTTTGTTAGATCAAGCCTGCAAAAAGTCTGATAGAGTGCGTTCCTGATGCTGCAATTGGCACTTGGATCGAGTCAGACTGGTTTATTGGCCAACAAGTTGCCTTAGTATTTCCATCGAGGAATCCTACCACGGATCTCAAAAGCCAACTAGATAGACCCGCTGATAGTTGTTAGTTTGACAGCCGCATATATGGGGTCAATTTTTTTAAATTCATATCTGAAAAAAAAATCCGTGAAAATGAGGTGCTAGATGCTACAGCATAACGAAAAAGGTAAATAAATTGTAAGATAATTGGCATCTTATTAGTCATCGAGTCTAAAGCAACTTTGGAAGTATTGCTCGAACCTAGGAACACATACAATGAGTTGGGTCGGCTGATGTTCAAATCTTGTTCCTTAAAATGCCACCAGAAAATAGGACCTTTTTTTAGCACCACAGATGATTAAATGTGAAGCTTTCTGTCCCCTTGATTTATGCGCGGGGACTTTGGTTCCTCTGGCGGACGCATTGAATGGGAACAGTGCGGGAGCCGATCCCAGATTTAACTAATTTGAACGGCCTTATGCGTGATTCTCTGCTTTAACGACCTTGACACCTTGGCTGTTGGCTGTTGCTTACGAAATTTCTTTGAACGCATGTAGTCATCCAATCTTTTCTCAACCTAAACCACCGATAATTTTTTATATTTGTAAATAACCATGACTTTGAATTTCTTTTTTATTTTGCTCTAAGCATTAAAAAGTTTATGTTCGTTTTTTTTTGTTCCTCTTCTAACAAACATTCGATTAGCTAAACATTCCTTCTAAGCTTAAAGCAATTAAATGGATGTTTCAAAAAAATGAACTAAGTCATTTTTCAAAGCTTAGTTGATTGCGATATCAAGCCTTGAAAAATTAATTTTATTAGTTTTTTCTGGAAGGTTTTAAGAATTGATCTTAGATTTCACTGACAGTGGTTAAGAATTCGATCTTACTTTTAGCAGAGCTTGCAATGTTTTTTTTTGAGTATTGGAATTGACTAGTATTGGAATTCCACTAACACTACTTCAAATTTTTTTTTATTTCGACTACTTTGTTTTTTTTCTAAAGTTTCAGAAAGCGAATAAAGTTAGGGCGCAAAAACAACATGGGACAACATTTTGGCTGAAATGCAATGCGAGAAGAGGATTGCGCAGCTGAACAGACTTATCGGCATGATTTGTTGCTAGGAGGGTATCAACGATTGCTAAAGAATTACAGAGCAATTGATTTTGCCCGCATTCTGGGAGAGAATTAAAGCCAAATAACGATCTGGGCTCAACATGAAATGAAAGCTCGATCCCATTTTGAAGAATTGCGAGTTTTTCCGGGCATTTACGATGAAAGCCAGCACTACTCGAGCAGAAGATGGTTATGACAATCATGATACGTAAGGATAAATTCTATGATGACCAAAGTAAATGAAGATGCGTGTGTTTTATATTAGATTTGAATCCTTCAATCTATGTGCTTTTTTGATATCAGTTAAAGAAACTGCATGAATTTTACTCTTGTTTGAACTAATTTTGTTTATGTCCAGCTATTCAACCTATAACCGCGCCTGTTACCAGAGCCAGGAGAACAACGACAAGGCAGACGGCGTGACGGACTACGATACGAAACGCGTCAGGAAGTAGAGGGACCAGGACCAGCAAGAAGACCAGCAGAACAAGTTGATACAAAATCGAGCCGGATGACACAATCTGTCCCAAAAAGGAATCAAACGAAGCAACAAGGATGAATTACCAAGCGCCAACAAACAAACTGTGAAAAAGGTAGCCAAAAGACAAACTCGGATCGAAAAAAGCAACTGTAAATGACAAAAATGCCCTATTACTTCGTTATTTTTCCCTTTATTATTGTTCACCACATTGTAATGATGTCAAGAACACTGTTTTAGCACGTCAGATCACTGAAGGACAAAATTACGGGTAATCTTGGCATTGAATTGACCGACAGCTCCAAGGAAGAAAATGATCAGAAAACGGAAGTCACGAGCCGGTTGACTATCGGTGCACCTGCTGCGCCAATTAGGATAGTACAACTTTTTTAGTTACCGAATGGACGGCAAAATTGTTTTGTTTTTGCTTTAAGTCACAAATGATCTAAAAAACTACAGCTATAATAGGAAACAAACCGAAATTATGAATTGCTTGAGACTTAAAAGCTAAAAGGGTTTGAACTAATTAGCTACAGAGATCCAAGCCACTGCGTTACTAAATTACTTTAAGCGACTAGTGCAAAAATATCTCTCAGCAAAAAATCACATTGAAACAACGAATTTTTCATTTGAGAAAAATTATGCGCAAACACGGCCATAATTGAAATATTCACGATCGAAATCTGAAAAGTATGTGGAAAGCTGAGGGGTGTGCCTTGTTGATGTGCCTAAAAAGATAAGAACCAAGGATGTTGTACGCTTCTCAAAACAGTAAAACAAATAATCAAGAACAATGCCTTGTTGATGTGCAAAATTTGAAAAAACTTTCGCCGACGTTTTGCGTAACAATGCCTCTTTTTGCCAGGATATACCATCAGATCTTACAACCTTGACTTGACTATTACAGGTGGTGAGAAAAGCGCCCAGACAACTCATATTAGTCAAGCGGACTGGCGGTCGCTGATTCACATGGCAATATATCTGGACCATCAGTAGCTAGATGTGCGGATTAGGATACTATCCAGTAAGAAAGTGCAACGGAGGAACCTTCTCCTACCTTCATCTAAGCAGGTTTCCGCCCCAATTTCATGGAGAACGCAAATTTGTGGATAAGCTATCCAAAAAGTATTCTATTGACCCGACGGACGTAGTTTCGACAACAGCTTCTCAGCCAGCTTTCCCCCAGTTGCATGTTTTACTTTTTGCTCCATCAGATTTCTTAAGCCCATGAACATTTTCGCCTTGGAGGCCCACGCTAGTAGCGGAGACAACGCTAACTTGGTTTTCCTCCAAATCAATAATATCGGGATTAGCACTGTCTATTTCTCTAGAGCCAACCTCAACCAATTCTCTATCTCAATGGAACATTTTCTGCAACAGTTTCAGTCAAGACCACATGCCGGAGAGAAAAATGCATACAGCGTGAGTGAAATGTCATCATTAATTGACGCAGAATTAAAAAACAGACTTGAAACACTTGGCTAAAAAATTGAATGAAACTCCCAGACACACCAAAAATTTTCTCAAGTTTTTTTCAATAAACCAAAATTCTATCATAGATCAGTGGAATTGTATTTTGTATCATCCAGATGTAACAATTTGTAGATAAAAAATCGTTTTTATTATTAGATACAATTTTGTCATTTTGTAAATTTGCCCGTTTTGTACAAACCTGTACATACCAAGTTCATTTGTAGATACGTTATTTTGTTTTATTCATTACACACTTGTTTATGAGAAGTTTGTAATTTTTGCTCATCCAACAATGAAAGGGGAAATGGGTTCATACAGAATTCAAAATTTTTTAAATAAGGATTTTAAAATTTTCACTTTCGTTATTGATAAGATACCATTCAACACCATCAAGAATCGACCACTGGTCAATCAATCTACTGCTCGTGTTAATTTAGGAGCAGACATTTCAATTCATTCTCTTACTTGTTTTATCATAGAAGTTGTACATACTTACCGACAGCTCTAAAGGTTTTCTTATTGTTCCGACTTTCGATACGAAAGTAACGGAATATTTGTGCTCGGGGTGGGTTTTTTTTTTCTTCAGACAAATTTCGACTTTTTAACTAGCCTTTTTTGACAGAATTTTTTTATATCATTCGAAAAGTATTGTTGTCCTGAGCTCAAATTTGAAAAGATATTTCACCTGTGATCATTTTTTGTAAAGTTACGGGGGTTTAAAGATTGCCATTTTGGTCAATTTGGGACAATTAACGCGCGATATATTTCGCGCTATTAACGCGTAAGCGGAGAGTTAATCCGTCTTAGAAATCGTTCCAAAATGGTTAAAAGAAGCTTATTTGCCATAATTGGTTTGTTACAAGGAGAGAAATCTATCCTTTTGTACTTTAAATGGCGTGTGGGGGGATGATTTTCATTAAAAAATTTCAAAAATTAGAAAAAAAAATTTTAATTTAGTTTTTTCTTTTATGTTATTACTGCTCCATAAAACCTTAAAATGCAGTCGGAAAATTCAGGGTTTCGCCCTGATACGAGCAGTCTTGTTTTTGTTTCGTTTACAAAGGAAAAAAGATTTCTGATTTTCATGCGACTTGAAAAACGAAACTGTTGTTTTCGAATCTTCTGCAATCTCTGTTCTCAAAATAGTGTCTAAACATTCTTGCTAGCAACCGGGGTTGACTATGTTAGCTAAATTTGATAGCTAAAAATGCTAAAGCAGATCTAGAATTAATTGTTTTGAAATTTTTTCTATTTTTAAAAATCAAAACACATTTTAAACATTGTTTGAAATTTCTCACGAAAAAAATTGAAAATGGAAATTTTTCAAAAACTGAACTTCATATCTACGTGACGCGTAGTGAAACATACTCAAAAGTCTTTTTTTGCAGTTTTAAAAATATTTCTAGATAAAAATAATTTTGTGGGACAAATTTGCGATATTTTAAGGCTTTTTCAAAAAGAAACTGTAAAATAGGCTTCCAAAAAAATTTATAAGAAATTGTATAAAAAAGGAATTTTTGTAAGATTGTCTCCCGAAGACCAAAGAGTGATTAGTAGAAACTTGAGCGAATTCGGTTCATTTTTGTACACAAAAATGGGTACCATACGAATGCATTGAACATGAAATCAAAAATCTAGGTTTAGAAAAGTGAAACTATGTTTATTTCGTATATATCCAGCATTTTTTCTACAATACTTCAATTTCCAGCGACACGGCGATAATTGAAACAATTTTCTCTGCAATACGAAGAGTAGATCTTACACGTGCTGATGATATCAAACTTCTACAAAAAGCAAGTCATAAAATTTATTCAATAAAGTAAAGGAGAAACGTTAACAAAAATGGACAAAAACTGCGTTTTTGTATTTTTTGACATGAACAAATCTTTCTGCAATACGAAGTATAAATCTTCCACTTGCTGGTGATGTCAAAATTGTACAGAAACTATTTGAAACGAATGAAAGAAATTTTTGTTCAGATGAACTCAAATTAAATTTCAAATGCTAACGCAGCTCTCGAATTGTTTAGAAAAATTTTCTAATTTTAGAAGTCAAAACACATTTTAAAATTTGTTTGAAATTTTTCACGAGAAAACTAAATGGTAACTTTTCAAAACTAATCTTCATATCTACTTGGCGCGTAGCGAAACTTATTCTAGTCTGTTTTTGCAGATTTAAAAGTTTTTCTGTTTTTAAAAAACTTTATTGGACAAACTGCAAAATTTTACAGCTTCTTCAATTAGATTTTGAAAAATAGGCTTTTCAAAAGTTTTATAAGAAGTAATAAGATAGGGAATTTCTGTAGGATTGTTTCCCGAAAATCAGTTAGTGATTAGTAGAAACTTAAGCGTATGTGGTTCGATTTTGTACAAAAAAAAATACATTCGATACGAATGCATTGAACGTAAAATCAAAACTCAAGGTATATAAAAGTGGCAGTATGTTTATTTCGCATATATCCAGCGTTTTTTGCAACAATAGTTCATTTTTCCAGCGACACGGTGATAATTGAAACAGTTTTCTCTGCAATACGAGGAGTAGATCTTACACGTGCTGATGATAACAAAATTCTACAAAAATCAAGTCATAAAATTTATTCAATGAAACGTTAACAAAAAAGGACAAAAACTGCACTTTTGTATTTTTTGACATGAACAAATCTTTCTGCAATACGACGTATAAATCTTCCACTTGCTGGTGATGTCGAAATTGTACAGAAACTATTTGATACGAATGAAAGAAATTTTTGTTCAGATGAACGCAAATTAAATTTCAAATGCTAACGCAGCTCTAGAATTGTTTTGAAAAATTTTCTAATTTTAGAAATCAAAACACATTTTAAAAACTGTTTGAAATTTTTCACGAGAAAAATTAAAAATGGAAACTAATCAAAACTAATCTTCATATCTACTTGGCGCGTAGTGAAACATATTCTAGTCTGTTTTTCAGTTTTAAAAACTTTCCTGTTTTTAGAAAACTTTGTTTGACAAACTGCAAAATTTTACAGCCTTTTCAAGTAGATTTTGAAAAATAGGCTTCCCAAAACTTTTAGAAGAAGTAATAAGATAGGGAATTTCTCTAAAATTGTCTCCCGAAGATCAGTTAATGATTAGTAGAAACTTAAGCGTATGTGGTTCGATTTTGTACAAAAAAACATTCCATATAAATGCATTGAACGTAAAATCAAAACCCAAGGTATATAAAAGTGGCATTATGTTTATTTCGCATATATTCAGCATTTTTTACAACAATACTTCATTTTTCCAGCGACACGGTGATAATTGAAACAATTTTTTCTGCAATACGAGGAGTAGATCTTACACGTGCTGATGACATCAAAATTGTACAAAAATCAAGTCATAAAATTTAGTCAATGATTTAAAGTAAAAACGTTAGCAGAAAAAAAAAACTGTGTTTTTGACATGAAGAAAGAGTTTTTGACATAAACAAATTGTTTTTGACATGTTTCTGTAAATTTTGACATGAACAAATCTTTCTGCATTACGAGGTGTAAACCTTCCACTTGCTGTTGATGTCGAAATTGTACAGAAACTATTTCATACGAATGAAAGAAACTTTTGTTCAGATGAAATCAAACTAATAATCAAATGCTAACGCAGCTCTAGAATGGTTTTAAAAAATTTTCTAATTTTAGAAATCGAAACACATTTTAAAAATTGTTTGAAATTGTTCTCTGAAAAATTAAAAATGGAAATTTTTCAAAACTGATCTTCATATCTACATGACGCGTACTAAAACATATTCTAAAGACTTTTTTTGCAGTTTTAAATTTTTTTCTATTTTTAAACAACTTTGTGGTACAAATTGTCGATATTTTACAGCGTTTTCAAAAAGAAGATGAAAAATATACTTCAAAAAATTTATAAGAAGTTGTAAGATAAGGGATTTTTGTAAGATTGTCTCCCGAAGACCAATTACTGATTAGTAGAAACTTGAGCAAAATTGGTTCAATTTTGTACACAAAAATGGGTTCCATACGAATGCATTGAACGTGAAATCAAAAATCAAGGTTTAGAAAAGGGAAATTATGTTTATTTCGTATATATCCAGCATTTTTTCTACAATACTTCAATTTCCAGCGACACGGTGATAATTGAAAAAGTTTTCTCTGCAATACGAGGAGTAGATCTTACACGTGCTGATGATATCAAAATTCTACAAAATCAAGTCATAAAATTTATTCAATATATTAAAGGAGAAACGTTAGCAAGAAAGAACAAAAACTGCGTTTTTGTAATTTTTGACATGAACAAATCTTTCTGCAATACGAGGTATAAATCTTCCACTTGCTGGTGATGTCGAAATTGTACAGAAACTATTTGAAACGAATGAAAGAAATTTTTGTTCAGATGAACTCAAATTAAATTTCAAATGCTAACGCAGCTCTCGAATTGTTTAGAAAAATTTTCTAATTTTAGAAGTCAAAACACATTTTAAAATTTGTTTGAAATTTTTCACGAGAAAACAAAATGGTAACTTTTCAAAACTAATCTTCATATCTACTTGGCGCGTAGTGAAACTTATTCTAGTCTGTTTTTGCAGATTTAAAAGTTTTTCTGTTTTTAAAAAACTTTATTGGACAAACTGCAAAATTTTACAGCTTCTTCAATTAGATTTTGAAAAATAGGCTTTTCAAAACTTTTATAAGAAGTAATAAGATAGGGATTTTCTGTAGGATTGTTTCCCGAAAATCAGTTAGTGATTAGTAGAAACTTAAGCGTATGTGGTTCGATTTTGTACAAAAAAAAATACATTCGATACGAATGCATTGAACGTAAAATCAAAACTCAAGGTATATAAAAGTGGCAGTATGTTTATTTCGCATATATCCAGCGTTTTTTGCAACAATAGTTCATTTTTCCAGCGACACGGTGATAATTGAAACAGTTTTCTCTGCAATACGAGGAGTAGATCTTACACGTGCTGATGATAACAAAATTCTACAAAAATCAAGTCATAAAATTTATTCAATGAAACGTTAACAAAAAAGGACAAAAACTGCACTTTTGTATTTTTTGACATGAACAAATCTTTCTGCAATACGACGTATAAATCTTCCACTTGCTGGTGATGTCGAAATTGTACAGAAACTATTTGATACGAATGAAAGAAATTTTTGTTCAGATGAACGCAAATTAAATTTCAAATGCTAACGCAGCTCTAGAATTGTTTTGAAAAATTTTCTAATTTTAGAAATCAAAACACATTTTAAAAACTGTTTGAAATTTTTCACGAGAAAAATTAAAAATGGAAACTAATCAAAACTAATCTTCATATCTACTTGGCGCGTAGTGAAACATATTCTAGTCTGTTTTTCAGTTTTAAAAACTTTCCTGTTTTTAGAAAACTTTGTTTGACAAACTGCAAAATTTTACAGCCTTTTCAAGTAGATTTTGAAAAATAGGCTTCCCAAAACTTTTAGAAGAAGTAATAAGATAGGGAATTTCTCTAAAATTGTCTCCCGAAGATCAGTTAATGATTAGTAGAAACTTAAGCGTATGTGGTTCGATTTTGTACAAAAAAACATTCCATATGAATGCATTGAACGTAAAATCAAAACCCAAGGTATATAAAAGTGGCATTATGTTTATTTCGCATATATTCAGCATTTTTTACAACAATACTTCATTTTTCCAGCGACACGGTGATAATTGAAACAATTTTTTCTGCAATACGAGGAGTAGATCTTACACGTGCTGATGACATCAAAATTGTACAAAAATCAAGTCATAAAATTTAGTCAATGATTTAAAGTAAAAACGTTAGCAGAAAAAAAAACTGTGTTTTTGACATGAAGAAAGAGTTTTTGACATAAACAAATTGTTTTTGACATGTTTCTGTAAATTTTGACATGAACAAATCTTTCTGCATTACGAGGTGTAAACCTTCCACTTGCTGTTGATGTCGAAATTGTACAGAAACTATTTCATACGAATGAAAGAAACTTTTGTTCAGATGAAATCAAACTAATAATCAAATGCTAACGCAGCTCTAGAATGGTTTTAAAAAATTTTCTAATTTTAGAAATCGAAACACATTTTAAAAATTGTTTGAAATTGTTCTCTGAAAAATTGAAAATGGAAATTTTTCAAAACTGATCTTCATATCTACATGACGCGTACTAAAACATATTCTAAAGACTTTTTTTGCAGTTTTAAATTTTTTTCTATTTTTAAACAACTTTGTGGTACAAATTGTCGATATTTTACAGCGTTTTCAAAAAGAAGATGAAAAATATACTTCAAAAAATTTATAAGAAGTTGTAAGATAAGGGATTTTTGTAAGATTGTCTCCCGAAGACCAATTACTGATTAGTAGAAACTTGAGCAAATTTGGTTCAATTTTGTACACAAAAATGGGTTCCATACGAATGCATTGAACGTGAAATCAAAAATCAAGGTTTAGAAAAGGGAAATTATGTTTATTTCGTATATATCCAGCATTTTTTCTACAATACTTCAATTTCCAGCGACACGGTGATAATTGAAAAAGTTTTCTCTGCAATACGAGGAGTAGATCTTACACGTGCTGATGATATCAAAATTCTACAAAATCAAGTCATAAAATTTATTCAATATATTAAAGGAGAAACGTTAGCAAGAAAGAACAAAAACTGCGTTTTTGTAATTTTTGACATGAACAAATCTTTCTGCAATACGAGGTATAAATCTTCCACTTGCTGGTGATGTCGAAATTGTACAGAAACTATTTGATACGATTGAAAGAAATTTTTTTCAGATGAACCCAAATTAAATTTCAAATGCTAACGCAGCTCTAGAATGGTCTTAAAAAATTTTCTAATTTTAGAAATCGAAACACATTTTAAAAATTGTTTGAAGTTTTTCTTTGAAAAATTAAAATTGGATTTTTTTTCAAAACTAATCTTCATATTTACTTGGCGCGTAGTGAAACATATTCTAGTCTGTTTTGCAGTTTTAAATCTTTTCTGTTTTTAAAAATCTTTGTTTGACAAACTGCAAAATTTTACAGCTTTTTCAATTAGATTTTGAAAAATAGGCTTCCCAAAACTTTTATAAGAAGTAATAAGATGGGGAATTTCTGTAAGATTGTCTCCCGAAGACCAGTTAATGATTAGTAGAAACTTAAGCGTATGTGGTTCGATTTTGTACAAAAAAAAACATTCCATATGAATGCATTGAACGTAAAATCAAAACCCAAGGTATATAAAAGTGGCATTATGTTTATTTCGCATATATTCAGCATTTTTTACAACAATACTTCATTTTTCCAGCGACACGGTGATAATTGAAACAATTTTTTCTGCAATACGAGGAGTAGATCTTACACGTGCTGATGACATCAAAATTGTACAAAAATCAAGTCATAAAATTTAGTCAATGATTTAAAGTAAAAACGTTAGCAGAAAAAAAAACTGTGTTTTTGACATGAAGAAAGAGTTTTTGACATAAACAAATTGTTTTTGACATGTTTCTGTAAATTTTGACATGAACAAATCTTTCTGCATTACGAGGTGTAAACCTTCCACTTGCTGTTGATGTCGAAATTGTACAGAAACTATTTCATACGAATGAAAGAAACTTTTGTTCAGATGAAATCAAACTAATAATCAAATGCTAACGCAGCTCTAGAATGGTTTTAAAAAATTTTCTAATTTTAGAAATCGAAACACATTTTAAAAATTGTTTGAAATTGTTCTCTGAAAAATTAAAAATGGAAATTTTTCAAAACTGATCTTCATATCTACATGACGCGTACTAAAACATATTCTAAAGACTTTTTTTGCAGTTTTAAATTTTTTTCTATTTTTAAACAATTTTGTGGTACAAATTGTCGATATTTTACAGCGTTTTCAAAAAGAAGATGAAAAATATACTTCAAAAAATTTATAAGAAGTTGTAAGATAAGGGATTTTTGTAAGATTGTCTCCCGAAGACCAATTAGTGATTAGTAGAAACTTGAGCAAATTTGGTTCAATTTTGTACACAAAAATGGGTTCCATACGAATGCATTGAACGTGAAATCAAAAATCAAGGTTTAGAAAAGGGAAATTATGTTTATTTCGTATATATCCAGCATTTTTTCTACAATACTTCAATTTCCAGCGACACGGTGATAATTGAAAAAGTTTTCTCTGCAATACGAGGAGTAGATCTTACACGTGCTGATGATATCAAAATTCTACAAAATCAAGTCATAAAATTTATTCAATATATTAAAGGAGAAACGTTAGCAAGAAAGGACAAAAACTGCGTTTTTGTAATTTTTGACATGAACAAATCTTTCTGCAATACGAGGTATAAATCTTCCACTTGCTGGTGATGTCGAAATTGTACAGAAACTATTTGATACGATTGAAAGAAATTTTTTTCAGATGAACCCAAATTAAATTTCAAATGCTAACGCAGCTCTAGAATGGTCTTAAAAAATTTTCTAATTTTAGAAATCGAAACACATTTTAAAAATTGTTTGAAATTTTTCTTTGAAAAATTAAAATTGGATTTTTTTTCAAAACTAATCTTCATATTTACTTGTCGCGTAGTGAAACATATTCTAGTCTGTTTTGCAGTTTTAAATCTTTTCTGTTTTTACAAATCTTTGTTTGACAAACTGCAAAATTTTACAGCTTTTTCAATTAGATTTTGAAAAATAGGCTTCCCAAAACTTTTATAAGAAGTAATAAGATGGGTAATTTCTGTAAGATTGTCTCCCGAAGATCAGTTAGTGATTAGTAGAAACTTAAGCGTATGTGGTTTGATTTTGTACAAAAAAAATACATTCCATACGAATGCATTGAACGTAAAATCAAAACTCAAGGTATATAAAAGTGGCGGTATGTTTATTTCGCATATATCCAGCATTTTTTACAACAATACTTCATTTTTTAAGCGACACGGTGATAATTGAATCAATTTTTTCTGCAATACGAGGAGTAGATCTTACACGTGCTGATGATATCAAAATTGTACAAAAATCAAGTCATAAAATTTAGTCAATGATTTAAAGTAGAAACGTTAGCAAAAAAAAACAAAAACTGTGTTTTTGACATGAACAAATAGTTTTTGACATAAACAAATGGTTTTTGACATGTTTTTGTAGTTTTTGACATGAACAAATCTTTCTGCAATACGAGGTGTAAGCCTTCCACTTGCTGGTGATGTCGAAATTGTACAGAAACTATTTGTTACGAATGAAAAAAACTTTTGTTCAGATGAAATCAAACTGAAATTCAAATGCTAACGCAGTTCTAGAATGGTTTTACAAAGGTTATCCTATTTTAGAAATCGAAACACAAATAAAAAATTGTTTGAAATTTTTCTTTGAAAAATTGAAAATGGAATTTTTTCAAAACTGATCTTCATATCTACTTGACGCGTAGTGAAACATATTCTAAAGTCTTTTTTTGCAGTTTTAAAAACATTTCTATTTTGAAATAACTTTGTGGGACCAATTTGCGATATTTTAAAGCTTTTTCAAAAAGAAACTGTAAAATAGGCTTCCCAAAACATTTATAAGAAATTGTATGATAAAGGATTTTTGTAACATTGTCTCCCGAAGACCAATTAGTGATTAGTGAAAACTTGAGCAAATTTGGTTCAACTTTGTACACAAAAATGGGTTCCATACGAATGCATTGAACGTGAAATCAAAAATCAAGGTTTAGAAAAGTGAAATTATGTTTATTTCGCATATAACCAGCATTTTTTCTACAATACTTCAATTTCCAGCGACACGGTGATAATTGAAACAGTTTTCTCTGCAATACGAGGAGTAGATCTTACACGTGCTGATGATATCAAAATTTTACAAAAATTAAGTCATAAAATTTTTTCAATAAAGTAAAGGAGAAACGTTAGCAAAAATGACAAAAACTGCGTTTTTGTATTTTTTGACATGAACAATACGAGGTATAAATCTTCAACTTGCTGGTGATGTCAAAATTGTACAGAAACTATTTGATACGAATGAAAGAAGTTTTTGTTCAGATGAACCCAAATTAAATTTCAAATGCTAACGCAGCTCTAGAATTGATTTGAAAAACTTTCTAATTTTAGAAACCAAAACACATTTTAAAGTTTGTTTGAAATTTGTCACGAAAAAAATTAAAAAAAGGAAACTTTTCAAAAGTAATCTTTATATCTACTTGGCGCGTAGTGAAACATATTCTAGTCTGTTTTTGCAGTTTAAAAATTTTTTTGTTTTTAAAAAACTTTGTTGGACAAACTGCAAAATTTTACAGCTTTTTCAATTAGAATTTGTAAAATAGGCTTCCCAAAATTTTTATAAGAAGTAAAAAGACAGGGAATTTTTGTAAGATTGTCTCCCGAAGATCAGTTAGTGATTAGCAGAAACTTAAGCGTATGTGGTTCGATTTTGTGCAAAAACTGCATTCCATACGAATGCATTGAACGTAAAATCAAAACTCAAGGTATATAAAAGTGGCATTATGTTTTTTTTGCATATATCTAGCATTTCTTACAACAATACTTCTTTTTTCCAGCGACAACGTGATAATTGAAACAATTTTTTCTGCAAGGCGAGGAGTAGGTCTTACACGTGCTGATGACATCAAAATTGTAAAAAAAATCAAGTTATAAAATTTTTCCAATAAATTAAAGGAGAAATGTTATAAAAAAAAAAAAAAAACTGCGTTTTTGTATTTTTTGACATGAACAAATCTTTCAGCAATACGAGGTGTAAACATTCCACTTGCTGGTGATGTCGAAATTGTACTGAAACTATTTGATACGAATGAAAGAAATTTTTGTTCAGATGAAATCAAACTAAAATTCAAATGCTAACGCAGCTCTAGAATGGTTTAAAAAAATTGTCTAATTTTAGAAATCGAAACACATTTTAAAAATTGCTTGAAATTTTTCACGAGGAAAATTTGAAATGGAAATTTTTCAAAAGTGATCTTCATATCTACATGACGCGTAGTAAAACATATTCTAAAGTCTTTTTTTTGCAGTTTTAAAATTTTTTCTATTTTTAAACAACTTTGTGGTACAAATTGTCGATATTTTACAGCTTTTTCAAAAAGAAGATGTAAAATATACTTCCCAAAACATTTATAAGAAGTTGTAAGACAAGGGATTTTTTTAAGATTGCCTCCCGAAGATCACTTAAGGATTAGTAAAAACTAAAGCGTGTGTGGTTCGATTTTGTACAAAAAATGGATTCCATACGAATGCATTGAACGTAAAATCAAAAATCAAGGTATAGAAAAGTGAAATTATGTTTATCTCGTATATATCCAGCCTTTTTTCTACATTACTTCAATTTTCCAGCGACACGGTGATAATTGAAACAATTTTTTCTGCAATACGAGGAGTAGATCTTACACGTGCTGATGACATCAAACTTGTACAAAAATCAAGTCATAAAATTTAATCAAGGATTTAAAGGAGAAACGTTAGCAACAAAAAGACGAAAACTGCGTTTTTGTATTTTTTGACAGGAACAAATCCTTCTGCAGTACGAGGTGTAAATATTCCACTTGCTGGTGATGTCGAAATTGTACAATAATTTTTTTATAGTTTTTAAAAACTGATTTTTATACTTTACTAAAATACAAGACTAAAATACTTTTGCACCATGATTTTTTCCTTTCATGACTAAAATATGTTTGCACCATGGATTGAACATTTATAGAGCTCAAAATGAGTAACAGGCAGTTTTCTATTTAGGTTATCACTGATAGCGCAAAAAAAGTATTTGACAAGAGGGAAATGGAAAAGAGTCTAACTTTTTGTTAAGAAGGAAAGTTTTTTAAAAAAAACTTAACAAGTCATCAAAAAAGATTGAGTCCAGTAGCGGATTTAGGGTGGGCACGCCCTTCCCCCAGGGCTTCGACCCCCTGTCGACCCAAAGGGTCTCCCCTTTGTACTATTTTGAGATAATATCCATTTTTGGTTGACTTCCTTCGGCGCCAATCTATACTAACTTTGAGGGAGGGGGGGGGGGGGGGGCAGTTTTCGTCTTTTTGTTGCTAACGTTTCTCCTTTAAATCCTTGATTAAATTTTATGACTTGATTTTTGTACAAGTTTGATGTCATCAGCACGTGTAAGATATTTTGGTCGAAATTTTCCAAAAAGTGGCCTGTTTTTCAAATTTTGCCTGCGCCGCAGAAACTTTGACCAAAACAGGGTCTGTTTGGTACTTTGGGAGACCTCAGAAATTCAATTTGGTCGACCTAAAAAAAAGGTCGACAAAATTTTTTTTTGAAAATCCGCCCCCCCCCCCCCCCTCTCGAGAAATTCCTAGATCCGCGCCTGATTGAGTCCATCCGTGCTGGCTTCTAAACAGAATAGCGAAGTCTCAAACTTTTTTTTAAAAAATCAGAGATAATTAAGGACAATTTATATTATTGAATCAGCTTATTCGTTTCGGCTGCAAAATTGAAAACCTTTGATGACAACTCTCAAAAAACTCAAAAACAAAAAAGTTCAAAAAAAACTCCAACACATGTTGCGTTTGAACCATATAAGTTCCCTTCACGCACGTTTTATTTCTAACAATCAGCCAATTTCAACATTTCAGTTTTGATAACTCTTGGTGCTAATTTAGCATCCAGTGACGTAAATCAAACCAATTAGCATATTATCAAAAACTAACTTTAAGTCTTTTGTTTCCATTCGTATCAAGTGACTTGAAGTTGAAACCAATTGGCATACTTTCAATACCCTCAACTGTTATTATTTCTAAAGCGTTTGCGTCGATAGTTTATTTTAATGATTTTTATTCTCTATTCTCCAAAACAAAAGCAGTTCTAACGCCATTTTGTCACCAAAACCCAAGAGACTCTTTGAGACAAAAACATCATCTGCCAGTTTTTAAAAGTTTTTAGTAAAGTAAAGCTCTTCTGTTCATCTCTCAGAAATCAATTTTTCTCAGTTGCTTACTAATCAATCCCTCAACTAATGAATTTTAATTACATGATCGAAAAGTTTTAACTTCTTGCCTAAATTCATTCACTGATCTAAACTATGTTATTTCAGATCTTTGATAATAACCTAAGGATCTTCTAACAAACTCTCCTCCCATAGCACCTACCTAAGAATACGCACGTTTTTTTACTAAAAACAGAGAATAAGCACTAGTGTTTTCTATTGAGAGTTCTAATTTTGAAAAATCAGATCTGGAATAGAAAGTTTGAGATTTAAAATAACCATGAAACACAACACTTCAGATCTGAAGTTAGATCCGACACAACATTTAATAAATTATAAAAAAGAATTCGAGCAAACAACTCATTTCGACATTTCTACAGCTTTTCCAATTATCAATTATAATAAGATTAATTAGCGGTAAAAAAACTACCAAATAATGAAACAAACAATTTTTTAAATAATTTTTTGTTCAACTGCTTTACAAATTGTAAGAAGACTTTTAAAAAATTCCGATTTTCGTGCGCTACTCATGCCTTATCCGATACGTACGTAGCAAAAACTAGATACATCTAAAAGAGGACACTTCCTTAAGACGACAATGGTATACTAATCAAATAAAGTTGGGATAAAAAAATAAATAAACAAAATAAATAAAAAGTAGATGTTTTACTTGCATTTCTTTTTGTTCCGACCAATGAACATGAGGAGGAACTTTGGAGTTGGATGTTTTAGTTTTTTTATTTTTTTTGCTTTCCACGCAAAATCTGTTACCCTAAATAATCATCGGACGGACTGGGTTGAGTGATATGTCATATTAAAGCCCTATCAGTCGTGATTCAAACAATTTTAGAAATTTTCTAAAAATTGTTCCCAGTGTTCAGAAAAACCGGTTTGAAATTTGAGTTTTCGTCAATTTCGAGCGAATGAGCAGGCTTACATTAGCTTTATTTGTGATTATTTTAGGCGTTAAAATTTTAATTTTTCTCAAATGAAAGTAGTTTTTAGAGTTTTTAGCAAGGAATCAAGTTTTTAGATTGAATGTTTCTTTTTACTTTTTGACGAGTATGAAATAAAAGTTGTCTACTTTTTGGCCAAACTCCATCCGATATTTGTCTCAAATTTTGGGAAACATATTTCAATAATCTCCGATGTGAAACAAAACTGAGTAAATTTCATTAATATTTTTTAACCAAATGCAACCGAGAAAAACAAAGTTTCTTTTCTGAAGTTATATCTGAAATAACACATTCTGAATGTATCAAAGCAGTTTTTAACGTTTCGCAATCCATTTTAGATTCAAAATTTAATCTGAAAAAGGTTCATTCAGATCTGAATTAAAACTTTTACTAGGTAGGAAACCCAAAGTTAATAGAACGAGCCAGCGTAGAGCAGCAGCAATCCAATGGATAATTCTGGATAGATCTGAAACAGCACTGAGTCAGTACTGCAACAGCACTTTAAAATTCTATCAGCAATCTTCTTGGATATTTTTTGATCAGAATTGCAGGACTCAAAAACACCACCGATACAGCAGTGAACCAAATTAGTACTGGAACAGCAGTGCAATTTCTTCTTCTGGTTTTACCCCTGATCAGAGGAAATGTGCAGTACCATTTCTATACATGGTCTTAATGATGTAGATAAATGGTCTTAATAATAATACTGCTGCAAAAACTGACCACTGCTGTACGGGCTGACCTAAAATGCCTGTCAAACTATTTTTAAAAATCGATAAATGATTTTTATACAGTTTGTATAACACCGGACGTACAGAAGCCAAACATTGCATAGAGACTCTGTTCTCGACAGTTTTTTTCCAACATAAAAATTAAATAACTATAGCATTTTTTCCAGAACAATCTATTCAAGTTTCGCATTAATTTTTTGTGTTTTTTATTCAAAAACACAATAACGAAGTTTTCTTTTTAAAAAAATCCTTTAAGAAGCAAGAATTGCACAGATGAACTGCATTCAACGATTCTCCAAGAAGTTCAATGGAGCGTACAGTGCTGATTTAAATTAACCGAAAGAAAACAAAGATCATCGGAAAATTTAAGTCGTTCTTCTCAAATTGGCTTAAAATTATACAAAAACTTTTAAACGCAGCAACCAAAATTCGATCTGCAATCCAAATTTTACGCCATAAAAAAGGTGAATTTGGCTTTATTTCTGTTTCATCAAAACTTACGCTGAAGCTATCTGATCAATTGACGAGAAACTTATATCGAAAGAAGCCACTTATGCAGCCCAACAAGGCTCTAGATGAGAAAACCTCCAAAAATATGCACAAAATTTCTGAAATATGCTTTCAG
The DNA here is from genome assembly GCF_963678635.1 of Symsagittifera roscoffensis. Taxonomy (NCBI): domain Eukaryota; kingdom Metazoa; phylum Xenacoelomorpha; order Acoela; family Convolutidae; genus Symsagittifera; species Symsagittifera roscoffensis. Next base: position 30,370,154 of record NC_087065.1, on the reverse strand, counting down.
GAAAAAATTTTGAATTTCTTATGTACAAAAAAAAGAGTTTTTTTTCTATCAGGCAAAAATTAGTTCTCTTATAAAGATTTTTTTAAAAAACTGCACCATAATAATTCTGGCAAAATTATTGTCCAGTTCACTTTTTGTCTAATCACAACCCAGTTTGAGAAAAACGCCTTTGAAACTTCAAACTTCGCTCGTTTTGTCCGGATAACTCAAATCCGCACTGTATTACCAACATTAAAAATCACGAAATAACAACAATGCTTTTTTTAAATCAAATTTAGTGGCTAAAAACCGTGACATAGTATTTTTAAGTGCCAGTAAAATATAGCATATAAAAATAGTAGATGAGAGATTTGACTGCCGCAAAAAAATCAGGGAAAAATAAGCTAAGTTTTTTTTCCATAGAATCCATCTACGTAATTGTATGACAAGCATTTTTCCTGTATGGAATTAAAAATAAGCAAAATATTTGTTTGCTGTCAACCCAGATGGTTTTTACTGGCATATCATGAATCTTGGAGACAAAATTATCAAGGTTTCGCTGAACAAGAAGGTTTTATTATCTTCCTCGCCTTGTGAATGAGATAAAAAATTATGAAACAATCGCTTCATGCATACTCAATCAAAAGTTGCTAGAAACTAACCAATGCTAAAATTAGCAAATTCCAAGAAAAAAACAATAACTTTTCTTTTCTTGGCATGAACTTCACAGACTAAAAATTAATCTAATTTTCAAATAATAAATTTTTTGATGCTCTATAAGTTGTTTCTTCGAACTGCATTTGAAGCAACTCTTTATTCAATGGAAAGTTTTACAGCTTTATACTGAGTTGAAAGTTGTGATAGTAGTCAACGTAAAATTTTCATTGTTTAATTGTCAAGTTTAATAGTCAGTGTAAAATGGTTTTCAAAGGTAGTTCAAAAATGCCTGAAAAATTGTGATAATCTAAAACTTGGCGTTATGAACACTTTTGTAGATAAATACTTGGTATTTATCTATCCCTATAAACAAAAGCAAAAAAATCCACTAACATTTTGCGGAATCCACTCACAGTTGCGGAATCCAGAACAACTAACTAACTATGTTTGATTGCGCAACAAATTAAATGTGCCGACAAAATTTACTATACAATTATATGTACGGGGAATCCAGGTAAATCTTGTAAGTGGAATTCACTTACAATTTGGAACATGTTCAAATACTTATCTCTGGAATCCAGGAACATATCGACACAAAAAAATGTGCACCTATCCAGTGCACAGTTTGGCCTCGTAATGTTCTTCGAAAGTCGGAACAATTATCATTAGAGCCTCCTATTTATGAATCAAATTTTGCTGCATTCTGATTGATCGAACTGATTGATTGATTCGTCTACCTTAAACTTTAAATTATTTCCACCCTCCCCCACCCTTTCTTTTGAAAAAGAGAGGAGGGTGTCATTGTTAATAGATTAATAGATCCCTTTTTTGAATACATTTTTCATATATGTTAAGAAATAATTGATTTACCAATTTTTCGGCGTCATATGAAAAACTTTAGATTCATAATTAAATTTGGAAATTCCGATCATGCTTGAATTAAGAACATATGAACATTAAAAATGGCGAGATGTGCTCTAACAAAGTTAGTTTAGCGGAGAAATTGACTTTTTAAGAAAACTGCAAATAAGTGCTCGAAGAATCTACAACTATTCTCCCAAAAGGCAATGTATAATTGCAATGAAGTGAAATTGGACAAAATTCAGTAGCGGATTGGACTGGAAATCAGTAGGGCGGTGGGCGGAAGCTCCTTCCCTCTCTGGGATTTGACCCCCCCTTCCTGCACAAAGGGTCCCCCTCTAGTACTAATTTCAGACCTCCATTTTTGGCTGATCTACTCTAAAAGTTTTCTGAAGGTGCCTTTGGCGCCAATATATAGTTTTTTGGGATAAGAGCGCGCGCCGAAAAAACACAAATTTTTGGTCAGACTTCAAAAAGTGACTAGAACGCCTTTTTTGGCCTGTTTTTCAAACGGTGGTGCAGAAAATTTGGTCAAAGTTGGGCCTATATAGGGATTTGGGTGAGCTCAGAAAATCAATTTGCTATCGACCTAAAATCTGCATCTGACCAAATTACTTCTTTTTATAAAATTTAGAAACAAAAATTGGCAAGTGAAGTTGCTGCAGCTGTTTGTTTCTAATAAAATGCCTACTTTCAAGGTCACAGAGTATGAAAGTAATGTAAATGCTTCACACAGTTTGGATGGCTGACCATCTTATCAGTATTTTTGTCTGATTTGATGAGTTTTGGTGCTGATCCATTAACAAGGGGTACTGTAGGCTGACTAAAATTAAGCGTCTTAGGGGTACCACCTAGTGTTTTTCTGCATATGGACTTGGAACATAAGCGTTTTTGTTTTTCGATCAATAGTTCTGAATGATTCAAGAATGATTCGGTGCGGCAATATTTTCCAAAACATTGAATATAGTTTTGATGAGTCACAGGCGGCAATCAACAAGATGGGTTGTCTGCTGGCGTCTCGGATGTTTGTGGTGTTCACGCAGCTGCGGCTGTTACTGCTGCTGTTACTGCAGCTGTGCCATCTTCTCCCTCAGGTGTTGTCTGTACATATGGATGCATATGGCATAATAGGTGGCATAGGCCACGTTGAAGATGAGGAACGCAATTGGGAACAAATACCTAAAAAGTCAACACCCTTCTTTTTTCACTTTGAAAAGTCAAAGACAAACGCTGCATCTTTCTTCTTGTTTTTGAGAAATCTTCAAAATAAGAAGCCGAATTGAATCATTAAACTGCACAATATGATTTAAACTTCTAAGGCCACCCCTTCTGTTATTTTGTCGATAGACGATAGCGCCTCATCTTCCATTTGGTGTTGTATGAGATGGTTAAGCCCCCCTGTTGATCTTGCTAACCTGGACACTTTATCGACAGTGCGAGGGACCTCCTTCACCCGAGCCTCAATCATTCGGTGTGCAAGGTTGGCTAGTGTCAGTTTGCGTGTACGGGGTGGCCTGTCTGCGGCTCCCCCAGCTTCACCTCCCGGTGGTTTGGCAGATCCATTGAGGGGTTCGTTCTCCACAGCCATGCCCTGTGACTCTGACCGACGAGCGTGGGCTGGAAAAAGAGCGTTGACAGCAGGTCTTCCCGAAGTCAAACCTAAAATGTGTTCATGATTGAATGGAGCGCCGAAAAGCCAGCCTGTAGAATGTGAGGCGACCCCACAATTCGTAACAAGCCACAACTGGTAACAAATGGCTATTAGATTATGCAAAGAACACTGATGCACGCGCAGTATTCCTCTCCTGCCGGATGTAAGCTGCGGAGCATGCGGAGCAAGCGGAGCAAGCGCATTCTACTTGTTAATGCCATGCTACGAATTGTCGCCTTATCACTTTAAAATGGTCTCAAAAATACAATTATTGGTTGTTTCGTGAAACCATACAAAAAATAGGACAAAAACTAGAGCAGTCAATGATCATACGTTGACCGATACGAACATATCTGGCAATCACATTCAGGGACAGATTTACGGGGGGTGGGGGCTCATGCCTTTTTCCTCAGGGATTCGACTCCTGCCGACCCAAAGAGTCCCCCTTTGTCCTATTTTGAGATATCTATTTTGGCTGACGGACCCTAAAATTTTTCTTAAAGGCGAAGTTTGAGCGGCGACGCCCTCCGAAAAAACGCTATTTTTGGTCAAAAATTTTCCAAAAAGTGTCCTAAAACGCTTTTGTGGCCTATTTTAAGTTTATTTTTAGTGCTTTGCGAGAGCTCGGAATACCAATTTGGTCGACCCTAAAAAAGTCCACAAAATAATCGAATTTTTTTTGAAAATCCGCCCCCACCCCTTGAGAAAATCCTAGATCCGCCCCTGGTCACCTTGATTTCCTGGATAGCTGCGGTTAATCACAGAGAGGTGAAAGAAATGGGAAACAAGAAAGAAGTGCGACAAAAAGCGATACAATCTCAAACTAAACTTACCAAGTTGAAAGTCTGATACAGCAAATGTATTTTTGAGGTGGTTAAAACTATCAAAAAACCGATGACAGCGTGATGTTCCATTATAAAATCGAGAAGTTTGAAACTTAATGTCTTTAAAAATAACAAGGATATCTTAGAATAAAAAGGTCAAAAAACATAACAAGGATAACTGGTCGGATGCAAGTAAAAAGTAGGACAGAAGCAAAAAAAAATGAAAACTTTCGAAAACAATTTTTTTTGGAGATCATCTGTCGATTTCTAGACAGTGAGAGAAGACTTAAGTTAAAGCTGCTGCAAGACGTTAAGAGTCAAATATCAGAGCCGATATTGGCTTTTTCTTAGGAGCAATTTTTGAAAGAAAAAAAATAGCTCCTTTTATATGCCGGCCACCTTCGGGAGGTCAGAGATCTCATGCCTGATGGGGAGCGATGATATCCTTTTTAATATGCTAGGGCGTTTGGAGCTGGGAGGGGGAGCGTCTGGTCGAGCATCCCAAACTAATTGAAAGCAGTCTTGAATAATAAACTAACTTGAGATGAGTTGGACCTGTTATCGCATTGAGTAATTTCGGATGAAGTTCACTGTATGCTTTCCACGCTAATTTTACAGCCGGATGGTTTACCGCGGTTCGTCAGTTCGTTACTGAGTTTAATTCTACCCTTATGCCCTGCTTTCAAAAGATTTGTACCTGGAATAAACATGAGTTCGACTTTATTCTAGTCATTTCTATGTTGGTCGTCGTCACATGGAGTAGTAACAGTAGTCACTTAACAATAAGTTTTCAGAAATAAGTTAGGGATTTTGATTGTTTAGTAAAAAAAACTTTATAATCAAATTAAAAATTGAAAGCATAAAAGAGGAAATGCGAACGAGTTGCTTCCATCCGGGGTCTGAAAAAAGTTCTAAAATATACAATACATTATGAAACTTCTAGAAAAAATCAGTTTCGGGTTGGATGAAGTGTTTATATCTTATGAAGACGTCGTGGTTCCATAGATCTGATTCTAAGAGATTATTGCTGTTTGATGTGTTATGAGTATCCTTGACTCGGCCAAAGAGCTGCTTCATGTGTTCATACGATTTTTTCTAGAACTTTGCATCGTAGAATATTTGTCGAATAGTGCATGAGACACTTCCAGCGCTAGAGACTTTGCTTAAGTTTTCAAGAGGAGTTTGCGCATCATTGGCTGTTTTCTATGATAATTGTCTACACTTCCTTGACGTACTTTTTTGTGATTCGCCTCGACATCAAATTTTGACGCTCTCACTCAGGCTGGATAAAAAAAGAAAAAGCTGTCGTCGCTCTAGACCTTACTTCATCATTTGATACAATTGACCTGGAGATATGGCTACTTACACTCGAGAAATATGTAGGTGTTAGAGAATTGGCAAAAATAAAATGATCACATCATACCTCAGTAGTAAAATACAACGTTTCAAGATAAATCAAGCTATATGGAAACTTCGCATCATTAAAACTGAGGTTCTACAAAGATCTTTGCTAGGACTGTTGCTCTTCACAGTCTATCTTTCGCCTATACGAACTGTATTTTTGAAAACTTGTTTGGACTATCAAATCTATGCAGATAACACCATGCTTTACTGTAGTCTATCCTCAGATGAGGGGAGTATTGACAAAATTCAAATCGACTTAAATAAATTTGTTGATTGGTTCGAAAACGTGAGTGTGAAAATTATTACAAGAAAAAAAAGAAAACAGAAATGATTGTTGAGAGAACAATTTTTTTAAAAAGCTAAAAAACACATGAAACTAGAAATTTGTCATCAACGGTTGCCATTTTGATTGTTTTTAAATCGCTGGGAATAATATTTGATCTACACATGAAAATGGCACAACAAATTCAACTGTTGTGCAGGAGCTGTTATTTTCAGTTGAGACAAATGGTTTCATCCGTAACAGTTTCAGTTTCTCCAACAGACATCTTCTGGTCCGAATGCTCATTCTCTCTTGGCTTGATTACTGCAACAGTTTGTACTCTGGGTTACCACAAAAACTAATCAAAAATTACAGATAGTTCAGAATGCGGCATGCAGATATATCTTCAAGATATCAAAATTTCTTAGCATGTCGCCATTTTTGCATGATCTACACTGGCTGCCCATCACTAAGCGTATTCATTTTAAGCTGATTACAAAAACTCATTTTTCAACTACCGGGTTTATTTCTATGTCAGAATAGATCAAAAACCTTTTAGCAAAAAATGATAAAAATTCAGCAACTAGACTGATCATTTCAAAAGTTTCAGCAAATTTTGGTAAATGTTCGCTCGCTGGAACAAAAGGTTGAACAGTCTACCAAATAAGCTGAAAATTAAATTTTCCCCAGAAATTTTTAAAAAATTTCTATAAGGTATATTTTTAAGCAGTCTCACTATTGTTCAAATATTTTCAGTGATGTTTCCTCGAAAAGAAACCATCATGAGAAGTTTTGACGCTAGAGGTGTTAGCGCCTTCAATATAAATTTCCCAAGAAGAAGGTTATTCTTCATCAATGACAACAACTCAATACAGTCAGAAAGATAGTCCACGCGGAACAATTGCGACAAAGTGCTGTGAAAAACGATTCAGCAAAATTTAGCATTTTATTTCAAAAACCTTGTGGTGATGGGTCAGACGCATAATTTGTTGGACATAAAAAACAACCAAATAATGACGAAAAATGAAGTTGTCGTAGAGTGAAATAACTAACTTGTAGGTATATGAAGTGTGGCATAAAAGTGGTTTTTATGGAATTGAGGTATGAGATTGAAGTATTGGACGAACGTATCGATAATGTATCATGAAGGGGCTGAACAAATGCAATGGACGTCTGGCAGAAGCATATGGACTCTTGTTCGAGAAAACCGCAATAAGATTCCGACGGGACATATCAGTCGATATCCTACATCCCAAACCAAAACGATAGCGCTTACGACCGCTTGCGCGAGATTTCCGAACGGCATTGAGAAAATTGTAGACTTTTCAAAAATTTTCGTTGTTACAAAAAGTTTGAAAAATTATTGTAGAGATGTTTTATAATATCGATTAATGAAGGCCGCTGTGGACTTTGTTCTTGAAACGAATAAAAATCTTAGCGCCGAAAGTTGCTTGAAATCTCTTGGCAACGCAAAATTCGAAACATTTTACGGAGGCCGCTTCTGTCACTGAAAGAAAACAGAAAAGACACGAAAATGGAAAAACAGGAAAAGGTGATGAATACGAACATTATGCAGGCCGCTTTAGGCTGCAACAAAAGTTTCAGGAAAATAACAAGTACTTCAACAATGAGAGGCAAACAGAATTATAACGGCACATTTTGAACCTTTGAACAAAAGAGGGTAGAAAACTACTGACTGATTGACTGACTGATTGATTCTAAGAGATCATTGCCATTCGATTTGATATCAGTATGCTTCTCTCGGCCAAGGAGCTAGTTTATGTCTTCGTACAATTTTTTCTAGAAAATTGCATCATAAACTAGTTGTCTAGAGATAATTTGCTTCAGTTTTTCAAGAGGCGACTGCGTATCATTGGTTATTTTCAATAACAATTATATACAGTTCCTTGACATACTTTTTATTTGTGATTTGCCGCGCGACATGAAGTATTGACGCTATCACTCGAATATTCCATTCGTGTTTCATCTGTAAAGCTATCAATTGTCTACGGGGAACAGTCATTTTACAATATATAATACTGCTCGGGTTTAGTAGCGTGTAAAAAATTTTGCGGGCCTGTTCTTTTAGTTCCGTCAACTTGATTTTCTGAGCTATCTGAAATTATTATAAAGTGCCTAATTTATCCAAATTTTTCAGCGCCACAGGCAAAAAGCGTTTTGAGGCACTTTTTGTAAAATTTTGGCCAATAATCGTGTTTTTTTGGCGCGCGCTCCCCCCTCAAAATTAGCATATATTGGCGCCCTAAGAAATATTTTGGGATCTGTCACCAAAAGTGATATCTCAAATTAGTAGAAATGGAGGACCCATTGGGTCAGCAGTGGGTCGAATCCCTAAGGGCACGGTAAGTTTTGCCGGCTAAAGCGCATGCCCAGGGCTTGCTTAGCCTGTGATATAGCACATTTTTTAATTCGCGGCATCAGAAAACAGTGATTACCATTATTTATTTTTCTTTTTGATGACTTTCCATCTGGGTTGAAAGAAACTTTTGAAGCCTTGCTATAAAACTTGAAATGGTTTTAATCTAGTCTCAAAATGATTGAGAAGTATTATAAAGACTTCAACTTCTTACATAGTGAAATTGGGATTGTTTTCTCTCGTGTGAATTGGCTGTCCACAGACTGAATAGTTAGCAGTAATTTGGCCTGAAGGAGAAACCAATGAGGAAGCTATGGGTGATTTGATGGGATTTGAGTATCAGCTTAACAAGTAATTCAATGATTTTGTTTTTGCTGAGAAGTGTCGTGAGACATACAAGTTGAGTGGATTGATTGAGAAGGGGCCAGCTCAGTAGCGTGCCGAGGTGGGAGAGGGTGCCAATTTTTTCCAAAGGGTCCCCCCTTTTGTTTAAGTTTACGAGATCCATTTTTTCCTGGCCAGCATCAAAATTTTTCTACGCACATGAGCTGATGGTTATTCCAGAGTGTGAAGTTTGTGATTGAAGTCGGTCTCAAAGAGCTGTTCAAGAAATTTATTCTTGATGGGTTGGTTTTGTATGATAACAGCGTTGTGGACATGTTTGAGGGCAAACAAGAAAAACTCGACGGAAAAGGTTGCAGTTGCTAGGCGTGCCATTTACCTTTGAGGACATAAACAAAATTCAATAACTCTGGTAGCTATTTGACATCATTTCTTTTTTTAAGGACTCTTTGATTGCGAGGAGTATAACTGAAAATATAAAACTTTATTCACTTTGCTGTTGATCTCTCTTGACGAAAACTTTTCGTCAAGAGAGTTTCATGATTCAATATATCAAAAAAAATATTTATGTTTTTTCTCGTAGGCGTCTTGGTACTTGATGGCTTTTTGTTATTTTTATGATTGCATGGTATCGATAGTGAAGTTTTAACTGGTTCGACTCTTTTTGATTTCTGTTTACAAATCTAGCTCATCATAGAGCAGACAAAACTCTTATCCTCGAGTAAGTTCGTGCTCTTTTTAGAATTAAACAAAACTAGAGTTCAAGCTTATTTTAGAGCCAAGGAATTTTGAATCCAGCTCATCTTGGAGCAGTTATTTGAGTAGTGGATATTGGAGACTCACAGATGTGGAAAAATGAACAACCAGAAAAGTTGAACAAAAAAAAACTAGCTCATCTTTGACCAGTCAGAAATTACAGGCAGACACAACGAAAAGTGAAGTACGAAAGAACTTGAGCTCAATTTAGAGAAATGAAATTTGTGAAATGTTAAAAAATCCCATTCAATATCCGAAAAAGTTTTAACAAGATCAAACCCTTGAGTACCGGGAAAGGGTGTATAAACAACCACGATGGCGATGATGGTGATAATGACCGCCTCCAATTTTATTAGTTGGTGTAAATGGAGACTACATTTTTCGTATGAAATTGGGGCTTCGCTTACGTATCTGGGTTTTAACAAAAAATCATTAGAAAGTTTTGAATTCTTTTTATGTCAGTTTTAAGCGCTCAAGCACTTTTCACAATTGTTTGTCGGTTTGAATTCTTATGAACATGGATTTTATTCTTTTTGTGTTCATTCTTTTTTTTAAATTGATGATTTAGTTGCCAGTCAAATATCTAACTTTAGTGTTATTTCATATTCAGATATATGTACTTTGCTTAAAGTCTTACTCAGGGGCGGATCTAGGAGTTTCTCGAGGGGGCTGGATTTTCAAAAACTCAAAAATTTAGACGACCTTTTTTTTAGGTCGACCAAATTGATTTGCGAGCTCTCCTGAAACGTTAAGAAAAACTGTTTTGGCCAAATTGTCTGCGCCGCCGGCAAATTTTTGAAAAAAAAAACAGGTCAAAAAAGCAGTTTTGGAGCACTTTTTGGAAAGTTTTGGAACTTTTTGGAACTCCCCCTCAATAAATAGTATAAATTGGTGCCAAAAGCGCCTTTAGAAAAGTTTTAGGGTCGGTCGGTCAAAAATGGAATTCATCAAAAGTATCAAAGGGGGGACCCTTTGGGTCAGCAGGGGTCGAATTCATGAAGGAAGGCGTCCACCCCCCCCCCCCCCCCCCCCTCCCCTAAAGCCGCCCCTGGTCTTGCTTGAACAAACTGTTCTTCATGATTCACCGGGGCTTGGAAAAAGAAACCCGGGCTGAGGTGTTCGACTCATGATTCGTCCGACACGGTCGAGCGATGTCCGATTTTCGTCGTAAATTACGGTCGAATCATGTGTTGAACAAGGTCGAATTATGAGCCGAACGAGGTAGAATCATTGGTCGAGCAGGTCAAATTATGGGTCGAACGGGGTCGAATCATAAGTCGGACGGGATCGAATCTTGGTTCGAGCGGGGTCTAATCATGGGTCGAACGGGGTCGAATCATGAGTCGAGCGAGGTCAAATCATGGGTCGAACGTGGTCGAATCATAGGTCGAACGGGATCGAATCTCTGTTCGAGCGGGGTCGAATCACGGGTCGAGTGGGGTCAAATCATGGTCCAATGGGGTCGAACCATAAGTCGAACAGCGTTGAATCATTATTCGAACGGGGTCAATTGTGAATCGCATGGGGTCGAATGATGAAAGAGATTTAGAGAAAAAGTGAGTTTTTTTACTTGCAAAACTGAAACAGAGCAAACCACCACCAGAAAGCTTACACAATGTCCCGAAATTATAAGCAAGTTTTTGGGTCAACAAAAAAAAATGTCACCATAAAAACGAGCTAGAAAACAATCAAAAGATACATTATGTCACCAATAACACAGCAGTCGTCAATTAAAAATAACAATTAATTACCCCGGTCGAACTGGACGAAATCTGATCAGACAGAAGTCGGTCGAACAACAAAGTTTTCCAGATCAAAAATACACACCTGATATCATTCTGATGGCCGAACTAGGGTCAAATTAGGGTAATTCTAGAGTCGAACTAGAGTCGAATCAGGGTCGAATTAGAGTCGAATCAGGGTCGAATTAGAGTCGAATCAAGGTCGAGCTAGGGTCAAATCAGAGTCGAGCTAGGGTCAAATCAGAGTCGAACTAGGGCCGCAACAATGTCGATCCAGGTAGAGCTAGGGTCGAACTATTATAACATTTTGACTTGGAAAGTTAATTTCCACCTGGAGTAAAAGATAAAACAAAACATTTTGACCTAGAAACTTAATTTTCACCTGGAGTAAAAGATAAAACAAAATGTCGTTTCACTGTTTCACTGAGAGGCTAAAGCGCAATATGTTTCTTTTCACTTAGTAACCCCTATATTTAGTTATGGTTGATGCATTTAACAGAAAATTTAAAAGGAATTGTTTTTGGAATATCAGTTGCCTCGAAAACACTTGAAAACATTTTCTTTCTATTGATACGGTCGAAACAACGAGAATTTGGTCGAGGCGTTCGAAACATAATTGGCTTCCGTCGAACACATCTTTCTGTGGTCGCATCGGCCGAAACATAGCCGACTTGGGTCGATTCACTCAAAATATAATCGGCTTCGATCGAACACAGCCGAACACATTTTTCCTTTGGTCGATTCGTCGGTTCGGTCGAAACATAGGCAATTTGGGTCGATCAAAAACACGGCTACGTTTCGACCGTTTCGACCACAGTCAAACACCTCAACCCGTGCTATACGAATCTACGATCCTCAAGTTTGTGGCTCTTTCTATCATATTTTGCTGCTGCCCAGGCTGAGGTTTTCAGCAATTGATTCGACAGAAAAGGTCAAATGAAGTCCGAGTTTTGTCTTAAATTAGGACGGTTTGATTAATTCCTGATAAAGTTGAACAAAGTCGAACAATGTCCGGTAAAGTCGAACAAATTTGAAGACGGATATCGTTCGACTGAAAAAATCAAAAACGGACATCGTTCGACTGTTTCGGTCAAATCATGAGTCGAGCGCCTCAGCCCAGGAACATGTTTTGATTAAAAGTGTTTTTTCTCATCTTTTTAAAAATGTGATGAAGATTTAAACCATCTGGTAGTTGATAAAACTGTGGATATAATGTGTTATTTATTAGCTTCGCTAATGTATTCACTGTTTATCAATTTTTACTTTTTAGAATATCCAGTAATTAATAAATTGTTATGGATAAGAGGAACTTAACGTTGGTATATTAAAAGGTGGTATATTTTTGTGTATGAAGGAAAGGAAATTATTACGAAGAGCAAGTTTTGTTTTCTCTTCATATTTATCCAGTGAAGAGTTTATTTTATTTATCCGACAGTTTGAAGGGAAGGTGTGTTTTTGTGCACTCGGCAGTTGTGATGCCGTGTTTTGCTATATAAATGACGCTGGATTTGCATCTGCATCTATTAGAATGGCAATTTCTAGATCTGCTGCTTAAAGTTCGTTTTTTGATCAAATTGATTTTCGAATAGTTATTATTTTTGTTTAGTGCCTGAAACTGTCTACTGGTTTTTTTTTTATGTGTAACTACGTTCGTATCTTAGGCAATATGGCTATCATTTGATAAAAAATGGTTTGCCTAAAACTTTATGGTTTCTTTCGGGTAGATTGAAAGTTTCTTAATGTTCTTTCAAGAAATTTGTGTTTCTGTGTTTTTTTTTCAAATTTAAGCTTTTACTACCTGTATTTGTTAATTTCTAAAATCCGATCTGTTTTTCTGATTGAAGAGGGACGTGACGATTTTTTTTCCCAGTTGTGTTTTATTAATACAATTGTTTGCATTTTTTACTTCTGAATATCAATTTTCTGAATATGTTTTTGTACGAGTGTTTCAGTTTATACTGCTACTTGTATATTTGTTTCGTCTAATAATTTTCATATTTCCTTACCTTGAATTCGTGGATTTTGTATAATTTTCTAAATACTTTTGAGAGGGGGTTACTTCATGCTGTTCCATGTGGTAGAATTTTTCAGAGCTTCTGGTAAAAACTAATGTTCCAACTTTCGAAGAAAACAAATATGTATGCTTCGTGTTCTTTTTTATTCAGTCAATTTTTGGCAGTCGAAATAATAATAGTGAGCAAAAAATATATATGCCACATTGAAGATATCGACTCTTTGAAACCAATTTAAAAAAAATTATCTTCGATCAATTTTTTCATAGTTTTGGGAGTTTGAAAACAGTCAATTTGGCCATGCTCTGGACAACTTTATGCGCATTTTGATGGCTTCATCCATAATCTTGTGAGCGTAACGCAAATTATTAATGCGTGGCGAGTTATCTCGTACAACCAATTCGTTAATAGAATTGAGGCTAGCTAATAGGTTGCATTATTTTCGTAGCAAACAAGTTTTTAAACTTGATTTTTGATGCTGTCGGAAGTTTAAAGGTTTTTCTTATTTTCCCCAAAAATTTACTCGATATGACTTACGGGGCAGTCGGAACGTTTAGCGCTTTGTCCTGGTATACGAGCGGTCTTCTTGAATTTAGTAGTGATATTTCGGTCTTTGGTTGTTAACTGTTAATATAAATATCTCATTAAATTGATATTTAGGTGCTAGTTTTTTTGTTTGGTCCCGTGCGAAAACTAGTTTAGACGATTGGTCCCGTCTATTTTCTAAAAACAAAAGCACGCGGGGACTCGAATCTACATTTTGGGGTTGGTCACCAAATTCGTATCCGCTAAGCTACACCTATGTCAAAAATACCAAAATTAAGCTGCTGGCTGTGTGAATTAACCCAAACACTCTCTTGTTTTTATTAAGAACCATAGCATTTTTGAGGGACCAAACAAGTAAACTAGTACCAAAACTTATTGCTGTGATTCTACTGCTTTGATTTTAGACTGCGTGTACTTCATAAAAGAAATTATTCTTGTATTTTTATCCAGTATCTTGTTTATGAATGTTTCGACAATAAAATCAAAATTTTATTTCGCACAAAATTTTGTGTCTTAAGGTTTTGTGTGTAAATGATGGATGATAGTGCTTTCCTTGTATTTTTTGAGTTTTAAGTTTTTAAATCATTTCTGCTTTCATGTTTCATGTTATTGACACCTTGATAAAGGTAAACTTGTTGCTGTACTTTGTCGGTTCGATCATAGAGCAGAGAGCTCTTCAAATGTGTTAAATTTAGTTTATAACTTTAAATTCTGATAAAGTCTCACTACCATATGTTCTGTTTGATGGTGATTTTTTTGTTCAGATTTCGTACCAAACGTAACGGAATATTTGTGCTCGGGTTGGTTCTTTTTCTTCAGACAAATTTTGACTTTTTAACTAGCCATTTTTTCACAGAACTTTTTTATATCACTCAAAAGTTTTTGTTGCCTGAGTCTAAATTTGAAAACATATTTCCCGCGATCTTTTTTCGTAAAGTTATTGGGGTTTCCTAATTGGATTTAGGCCAATTTGGGACAATCAACGCGCAGCATATTTCGCGCTACTAAGTTCATTTTACATTTTTTACAATTAATTAAAAAGTTTTTACTGCCCCATAGACCTTGAAAGGAAGTCGGAACATTCAGGGCCTCGCCTTGATACGAGCAGTTTTGCTTTTTTGGGCTTAAGTTTCTAATTGTTTCACCAAGCCAGAAACGCAATGAGTAAATTAATGAGTGCATTTTGTTTATCGTGAATTATCCCAAATATAATCTGCTTCGTTCGAGAAACTTTTTGCTTCGTTTCCGTGTACTGGATGATACTCCAGAATGCTCTAAGAAATGCATATTTTAAACAAAACACTACTGCTCGTATTGGGACGAAGCACAGAATGTTCCCACTGCCTTCTAAGATATATGGCCCGGGTTGACCAAAACTTCTTATCATACAATTTCCATATATGAGAAACTTCATGTCATACAATTTCGCACAATTCCATACGTACAGAAAATTGTATGAAAAATCTATGATAAGCATTTTTCCATAAAAGAAAGTTGTATGATCGGAGTTTTTCCATAAACCAGAAACTTGATTTTTTGTTTTTAAATTTAATTTCTGAAAAATTTTGGATTGTGTTTGTAATTTAACACAAGTGACAAAGACCTTTGTTTACTCAAACCACCAAAGGTTGGACGGACTTGCATTTACAATGCTTAGAGAACGACCTGAATTGTCTTAAAATTGTTTTTCACAAATGATATAACGAAGGTAACAAACTTTTGAAATTTGGCAAAAATTTTCCAAGATGATTTTTTAAAAAAATTAAACTTTTAAAATATCAGGCATTTATCAAGGCATACCATACAAAAGAAAAAGGAATTTTCAGCGTTTTTGAAAAAAAAGTTATACAGCAAAAATGAGAAAAAAAACATTATTGTATCCAGGACTACGTTATGCACACAAAAAATTAAATTTTGCATGCAAAAAAAAGTTTTTGGAATCGTTTGTTTGCGTACAAAATTTGATTTGCAGTTGAAAGAAAAAAAATAAAAAAAAAAATTTTGGGGTAGTTTCAAGTTTTTTTGTGTCGCCATCAAAAAAATTTCCAGTCATAAAGATTCCATATATGGGAATTGTATGATTTGCATTTTTCTCAAAAAAAACCTCGGTTTTTTCATCACCAGACTGTTTTAT
Organism: Symsagittifera roscoffensis; assembly: GCF_963678635.1. NCBI lineage: Eukaryota > Metazoa > Xenacoelomorpha > Acoela > Convolutidae > Symsagittifera > Symsagittifera roscoffensis. Next base: position 30,354,607 of record NC_087065.1, on the reverse strand, counting down.
TAGAATCAAACAGCCCCAGAAAGAAGTTTATATCTTTTTTCAACGATTTTTAGAAATTGTATGAAAATTGTATGACAAGCATTTTCCGACACACTTGATGTATGAAATTGTATGAAAAGTATTTTCGGTGTATGGAGGCCAACCCGGGGGAGCAGTAAAAACAAAAAAAAATAAATTAAAAAAAAAACAAAATGAAACTTTTTTTTTTAAATTTACTAAAATCATCTGCCCACACGCCATATAAAGTACAATAAGATATATTTCGCTCCTTGTAACAATTAATTAGGGCAATTCAGCTTCTTTTAACCAATTTGAACGATTTCTGAGACGGATTACCACTCAATAGCGCGTTAATTGTCCCAAATTGGCCAAAATGGCAACATTTAAACCCCCGTCACATTACCAAAAACGATCACAGGTGAAATATTTTTTCAAATTTAGGCTCACGACAACAATACCTTTCAAATGATATAAAGAAATTTCGTCAAAAATGGCTAGTTAAAAAGTCAAAGTTTGTCTGAAGAAAAAAACCCACCTGAGCACGAATATTTCGTTACTTTCGTATCGAAAGTCGGTACAATAATCCATTTTGAATCAAATTTGCTTTTAAATCAAATATTTGTATTTTGCAATACCACAAAGTCTTGATACATTATCTTAATTGATTTAAGAAACTTAAAGACTTGGACTTTAAGTAGGTACGGTACAGCTGTATGATATGACTGCTCTTTTCGAGAGGTTTTGATAGTTTTTTTTATGAATGTATTTGTCGAGTCTTGGGTGTATGCTATTTTAAGACATCCATTTTTGGCTGATTGACCCTAATTTATTTTTGAAGGGGAGCGCGCGCCCATAAAACGCGTTTTTTTGTTCAACATTTTCCAAAAGTGCCTAAAACTAAAACGCTTTTAGTGCTCTGTTTTTTTCATAAAAATGTCTGATGCATTAAAAAATTGGTCAAAGCAGGCAAAAAGGGGTTTTTAAAGTGATTTGGAGAGCTCAGAAAATCAACTTGGTCGACCTGAAAATCCCGCCCCTCTCGAGAAAATGCTAGTCTTTCCTCTGCTTCGTTCCTAAAGGTAATTTTTGTTGCTTTTAAATTTAATATCTCTGTTTGACCTTTGCATGTTTTTTTTTCAAGAAGTCGGGAGAGATGGGAAATAAGTGCTTGCTGACCGTCACGCCATTCTCTGGAGGGTCTAGTTTTTGGAGAATATTAGCCAACCCGAGTCGAGATTTTTCACCCAATTTGAAGCAAGATTTGAGCGGTTTGAGCGGTTTTTTAGACAATTGCGCGCAAAATCTTGCATCAAAATGAGCGGTTTGAGTGGTTTTTGAACGGTTTATCCAAAAAAAACGCCAGAAAACGCGCAAGATTTGAACGGTTTTGAGTGGTTTATCGTAAAAAACCGCTCAAAAACCGCGCAAAAGATTTGAGCGGTTTTTTAAGCAAGATTTGAGCAGTTTTTCCAACAAAACCGCTCAAACCGATCAAGTTTTTATGAAAAAGACCCGCATACACGCCATATAAAGCACAATAAGATATATTTCGCTCCTTGTAACAATTAATTAGGGCAATTAAGCTTCTTTTAACCAATTTGGAACGATTTCTGAGACGGATTACCACTCAATAGCGCGTTAATTGTCCCAAATTGGCCAAAATGGCAACATTTAAACCCCCGTCACATTACCAAAAACGATCACAGATGAAATACTCTTTCAAATTTAGGCTCACGACAACAATATCTTTCGAATGATATAAAGAAATTCCGTCAAAAATGGCTAGTTAAAAAGTCAAAGTTTGTCTGAAGAAAAAAACCCACCTGAGCACGAATATTTCGTTACTTTCGTATCAAAAGTCGGTACAATAATCCATTTTGAATCAAATTTGCTTTAAAATCGAATATTGTATTTTGCAATACCACAAAGTCTTGATACAATATCCTAATTGATTTAAGAAACTTAAAGACTTGGACTTTAAGTAGGTACGGTACAGCTGTATGATATGACTGCTCTTGTGGAGAGGTTTTGATAGTTTTTTTTATGAATGTGTGTGTCGAGTCTTGGGTGTATGATATTTTAAGACATCCATTTTTGGCTGATTGACCCTAATTTAAGTTTGAAGGGAAGCGCGCGCCCATAAAACGCGTTTTTTTGTTCAACATTTTCCAAAAGCGCCTAAAACTAAAACGCTTTTAGTGCTCTGTTTTTTTCATAAAAATGTCTGATTCATTAAAAAATTGGTCAAAGGCGGCAAAAAGGGGTTTTTGTAGTGATTTGGAGAGCTTAGAAAATCAACTTGGTCGACCTGAAAATCCCGCCCCTCTCGAGAAAATGCTAGTCTTTCCTCTGCTTCGTTCCTAAAGGTAATTTTTGTTGCTTTTAAATTTAATATCTCTGTTTGACCTTTGCATGTTTTTTTTTCAAGAAATCGGGAGAAATGGGAAATAAGTGCTTGCTGACCGTCACGCCATTCTCTGGAGGGTCTAGTTTTTGGAGAATATTAGCCAAACCCGAGTCGAGATTTTTCACCCAATTTGAAGCAAGATTTGAGCGGTTTGAGCGGTTTTTTAGACAATTGCGCGCAAAATCTTGCATCAAAGAGAGCGGTTTGAGTGGTTTTTGAACGGTTTATCAAAAAAAAACGCCAAAAAACGCGCAAGATTTGAACGGTTTTGAGCGGTTTATTGTAAAAAACCGCTCAAAAACCGCGCAAAAGATTTGAGCGGTTTTTTAAGCAAGATTTGAGCGGTTTTTCCAATAAAACTGCTCAAACCGATCAAGTTTTTGTGAAAAAGATCCGCATACACGCCATATAAAGTACAATAAGATATATTTTGCTCCTTGTAACAAATCAATTAGGGCAAATAAGCTTCTTTTAACCAATTTGGAACGGTTTCTGGGAGGGATTACCTCACAATAGCGCGTTAATTGTCCCAAATTGGCCAAAATGGCAATCTTTTAATCCCCGTCACATTACTAAAAACAATCACAGGTGAAATATTATTTCAAATTTAAGCTCAGGACAACAATACTTTTCGAATGATATAAGAAATTCCGTCAAAAATGGTTAGTTAAAAAGTCAAAATTTGACTGAAGAAAAAACCCACCTGAGCACGAGTATTTCGTTACTTTCGTATCGAAAGTCGGAACAATAATCCATTTTCAATCAAGTTTGCTTTAAAATCAAATATATTGTTTTGCGATCCCACAAAGTCTTGATACAATATCTTAATTGGTTTAAGAAACTGAAAGACTTGGACTTTAAGTAGGTACGGTACAGCTGTATGATATGACTGCTCTTGTGGAGAGGTTTTGATGGTTATATTTTATGAATGTATGTGTTGAGTCTTGGGTGTATGCTATTTTAAGACATCCATTTTTGGCTGATTGAACCCAATTTAAAATTGAAGGGGAGCGCGCCCATAAAACGCGTTTTTCGTTCAACATTTTCCAAAAGTTCCTAAAACGCTTTTAGTGCTCTGTTTTTTTTCATAAAAATGTCTGATGCGTTAAAAAATTGGTCAAAGCAGGCGAAATAGGGTTTTTATTTTGATTTGGCGAGCTTAGAAAATCAACTTGGTCGACCTGAAAATCCCGCACCTCTCGAGAAATTGCTAGTCTCTCCTCTGCTTCGTTCCTAAAGGTAATTTTTGTTGCTTTTAAATTTAATATCTCTGTTTGACATTTGCATGTTTTTTTTTTCAAGAAGTCGGGAGAGATGGAAAATAAGTGCTTGCTGACCGTCACGCCATTCTCTGGAGGGTCTAGTTTTTGGAGAATATTAGCCAAACCCGAGTCGAGATTTTTCACCCAATTTGAAGCAAGATTTGAGCGGTTTGAGCGGTTTTTTAGACAATTGCGCGCAAAATCTTGCATCAAAATGAGCGGTTTGAGTGGTTTTTGAACGGTTTATCCAAAAAAACCGCCAAAAAACGCGCAAGATTTGAACGGTTTTGAGCGGTTTATTGTAAAAAACCGCTCAAAAACCGCGCAAAAGATTTGAGTGGTTTTTTAAGCAAGATTTGAGCGGTTTTTCCAATAAAACTGCTCAAACCGATCAAGTTTTTGTGAAAAAGATCCGCATACACGCCATATAAAGTACAATAAGATATATTTTGCTCCTTGTAACGCTTCAATTAGGGCAAATAAGCTTCTTTTAACCAATTTGGAACGGTTTCTGGGAGGGATTACCTCACAATAGCGCGTTAATTGTCCCAAATTGGCCAAAATGGCAATCTTTTAATCCCCGTCACATTACTAAAAACAATCACAGGTGAAATATTATTTCAAATTTAAGCTCAGGACAACAATACTTTTCGAATGATATAAGAAATTCCGTCAAAAATGGTTAGTTAAAAAGTCAAAATTTGACTGAAGAAAAAACCCACCTGAGCACGAGTATTTCGTTACTTTCGTATCGAAAGTCGGAACAATAATCCATTTTCAATCAAGTTTGCTTTAAAATCAAATATATTGTTTTGCGATCCCACAAAGTCTTGATACAATATCTTAATTGGTTTAAGAAACTGAAAGACTTGGACTTTAAGTAGGTACGGTACAGCTGTATGATATGACTGCTCTTGTGGAGAGGTTTTGATGGTTATATTTTATGAATGTATGTGTTGAGTCTTGGGTGTATGCTATTTTAAGACATCCATTTTTGGCTGATTGAACCCAATTTAATTTTGAAGGGGAGCGCGCCCATAAAACGCGTTTTTCGTTCAACATTTTCCAAAAGTTCCTAAAACGCTTTTAGTGCTCTGTTTTTTTCATAAAAATGTCTGATGCATTAAAAAATTGGTCAAAGCAGGCAAAATAGGGTTTTTATTTTGATTTGGCGAGCTTAGAAAATCAACTTGGTCGACCTGAAAATCCCGCACCTCTCGAGAAATTGCTAGTCTCTCCTCTGCTTCGTTCCTAAAGGTAATTTTTGTTGCTTTTAAATTTAAAATTTGTGTTTGACCTTTGCATGTTGTTTCTTACTTTGAGAAGTCTGATGCAAACGCGTTTTTCTAGTTTTTTTCAAGTTGATATTGAATATTTTTTTCGGTATCGCTGATTTCACTTCCAGGACTGCGAATTCCAGGATAGGGTGAGTTGGGAGAGATGGGAAATCAGTGCTTGCTGACTGTCACAAAATTATCTGAAGGGTCTAGTTTTTGGTGAAAATTAGCCAATACGAGTCGAGATTTTGCACCTAATTTTAAGCAAGATTTGAGCGGTGTGAGCAATTTTTTAGGCAATTGCGCTCAAAATCTTGCTTCAAAATGAGCGGTTTGAGCGGTTTTTGAACGGTTTATTCAAAAAAACGCTAAAAAATTGCGCAAGATTTGAACGATTTTGAGCGGTTTATCTAAAAAACCGCTAAAAAACCGCGCAAATGATTTGAGCGGTTTTTTAGGCAAGATTTGAGCGGTTTTTCCAATAAAACCGCTCAAACCGATCAAACCGCTCAAGTCTTGATGGAAAACCGCTCAAACCACTCATAACTTGGGCGGTTTTTGAGCGGGATCTCGACCCGGAAACTCAATCTTCGGGGTCCAGGTTTTAGATGAACAAAATTAAACCGCTTGACTATGTTTTAAGTCTCGCTAAATGTCTTTTCTAGTCTAGCTCTGGTCAAAAAACTGGCCAGGAAGAACAGAAAATTGGTTAGAAAAATGTTTGGTTTCAGTTGCTGGGTCAAATCTTCGTTATGCTGATTAGTTAGACCAAGATATTGATACAGAAGAGGATTATGAGTTAACACGAGGATCGTTTTAGAAAAAATAAGCGATGATTTTGAACCTTAATATTCTGATTTCAAAAAATAATGAGTTAACAGGATCCTAGAAAAGCCATTGTGGTATTCCCTAAACCTCATCTGAAAACTGAACTAATAGTACGATTGAATTAATAGTAAAGTTGATAAGTAAATATAGAAGAATGAGTGAGTTTTTGCTTTTGCACCGCAAAGCTGTTAAACTTGATAGACATGATTGACAGGTCTCTAATTCATAGTGATCGGATGATCGTTAACATGATCGTTAACATAGGACACTTCATACTTCAAATCATCCTTAAAACCTCAAACACTAGGTGGTCAACAACACTCTACCAATTCCCCCTCTAGAAAAATTTTCACTCAACGTATGAATTCATTTCACAAAAAACAAATCAAATCAACGAGTTTAAGAGATTGAAACTTTAAAGAGTTTTATTTCCTTGAACTTCTTCTGGCTTCAGAACCGCGAATATTGTTCTTCCTAGTTTCCTCCTTGGCGAAGGTGACGGCTTGTTTACAGACGATGACGGAATATCTCCCGGTTGAAATGGTATAGTATGAAATTTCTCCTGGACTGATTTATCTTCTACATTCTCAACAATGTTAAAGTGCGGTCAGAGTGCTTGCTTCTGCCCGACGACCAGTTCGAACTGCTTGATTCTTGCGAGTCTTTGTCTCCGTCTCCGCTTCTTTTCTCTCTTCTCTTCTCCTGTCTCGAATGATCTGAGGTTTTGACTACCTCCGACTTCTGTTCCGCTCCCACTGAAGTAGTTCCCAAGCTTGTTGCTTCTGTCTCTGCTTCCTTATTTGGTGAAGTTTTCGACTTCTCTGCTACTCGGACCGTCGACATCGGGCATGTTTTTGTATTGCTTTGGTTCATATCTTGCAATTTCCTTTCCATCGGTACTGAAGATATCGGGCAGTTTTTCGCTATCTTCTGGCTCGTTCCCTGCAGCTCCTTTGCTTTATTTGGGACTGATGATTTCGGAAACTCGTTTGCTGTTTGTTCTTCCGATATACAACCACTTTTCCGGATAATGTAAAAGATCAAATTGAAGGTTACTTGTTTTTGTCCTCTGTACTGGCGTCTCCTGTTCCACTCTGAATCTTAGTGTCCCTTGGTTGAGATCATTTCTGATACTTGCTGCGAAAAGTGGGTTCCTGTCTGTAGTTTCCTGAGCGCATCTGATCCCTCATTATGTGTGAGGTGCCTTTTGTGCAATTTCCAGTCAGTTAATGCCTCTGCCAGATTCTCTAGAGCCCTGATACTATCTGTCTCTTCCGCTGACTTTTTCAGTTTTTGTGAAACGTCTCTGCTTACCATTCCCTTCTTGACCACCTTCAGTCTGGTCCATGACTCGGCTGATTCTCGCATTTCCTCTGGCTTCAGCATGGATCTCTCGAGCTTTCGGTGTATGGATTTAAAGATTAGATTAGTTTATCCCTAAAGTTAGACCACTCAGTATTTGGTTTCCTGCCATAATGAAATTCAATTGGTGACTTCTTTAGAATACTATGACGGGTAATACGAAAATCTTCTAATATCGATTTGACTGCTGACTGTGTATCCTTAAAATTTGGGTCCAATTGCATAGTACCTAAATTGCTTTTAATAGTCTAAACACACCTTTCCACCAATCTGCAACCGCGATGGTCTCCTACTGAGCAGAATACTTGGTTTATTCCCTTAGATTTGCAAAATTCTGCATTTTTAAACCAAGAATATTGGTCTTTTCTTAAATTTTCCGATATGTTATGTTGATGTGTAAAGTTGTTTAAAAATTTTAGTTTTTTTGCACTCACTGAATTTCTGGTAGTCATAGCAGATCGATATTTCGAAAGACGATCAATTGCAACTAGAATAAATATCTTTCTCGCCTTTGAATCAAACTTGGGACCAGCAAAATCCATTTGGAGCTCTTCATTTGGTCCGGATAGTTCTGGCAGAGGTTCTGAAAAAAGAATGTTTTGGAATGTTTAAAAGTTCTTACCATACGCGGAGCATGATCTGCAAGACTGATATAGGTCTATGATTCCTCTGTGCATCTTTGGCGACCAAAGATATTGTGCGGCATCCACCATGGCTTCCTAACCTAGATGTGTTCTGTGCAGTCGGGCCACAACAGCTTTCCTCAGACAAGTAGGAATCGCCACACTGTTGTCGGTGACGATATAACCGTTTATCACTGAAACATCGTTCCAAAAGTTGGCTATGTAGCTGCCCAGTCTTAGAAGTCCTTCCCTATCCTTTGCTAGGATATATCTTCTTAATGGTCAGTTCCCCCAGTAGGTCCGCGTCAAGTGTGTTTTGATGGCCTGTTGTGAAGGAAATTTTGTCTGATATTACTGGAGCTTCTGGTGTCCTCTTTTCCCCGACCTGGCTTGCGATCATATTGACCCTCACTGACTTCTTCACTTTGTTTACTCTGAGGTTCGCAAGTATTCTAGCATAATTCGTCTTGCTTCTGTTGACTTGCCGGATCCGTTTCCGTTTCCTGCTTGTAGTTATTGTTTCTACTGTTCGTCTCGTTTCAGCCCTGTTTTTCTCATTGATTGGAATTTCCTACTGTTTCATTGAAGGTAGGTCAAATTTACTCATATGATTCCTGTAAAAGATCAAACATTTTGAATTATTCGGTATTTGGAGATTTGAGCTGATGTGATTCAGGTGTAAAGTTGACGACAGTTTTTTTTTGTATATTTCTGGCTGAATAAAAATTTGCCTTCTCTGGTTGGTTAGATCCTACTCGGAGAGGTTTTGATAGTTATTTTTTTTGAATGTATGTGTTGAGACTTGGGTTTATCTGTTTAAGACATGCATTTTTGGCTTATTGACCCTAATTTAATTTTGAAGGGGAGCGCGCGCCTAAAAAACGCGATTTTTCAACATTTTCAAAAAGTGCCTAAAACGCATTGAGTGCTCTAGTTTTTTTCATATACTTGACTGCTGCATAAGAAAAAGGGACTGCATAACCAAATGACTGATTTCAGTTTCTAGGTCGAATCTTCATGATTCTGATTAGTTAGACCAAGCTTTTAATACAGGATTGCATTATGAGGTAACAAGAGGATCGTTTTAAAAAGGTAAGCGAAAGTCGGAACAATAATCCATTTTCAATCAAGTTTGCTTTAAAATCAAATATATTGTTTTGCGATCCCACAAAGTCTTGATACAATATCTTAATTGGTTTAAGAAACTGAAAGACTTGGACTTTAAGTAGGTACGGTACAGCTGTATGACATGACTGCTCTTGTGGAGAGGTTTTGATGGTTATATTTTATGAATGTATGTGTTGAGTCTTGGGTGTATGCTATTTTAAGACATCCATTTTTGGCTGATTGAACCCAATTTAAAATTGAAGGGGAGCGCGCCCATAAAACGCGTTTTTCGTTCAACATTTTCCAAAAGTTCCTAAAACGCTTTTAGTGCTCTGTTTTTTTCATAAAAATGTCTGATGCGTTAAAAAATTGGTCAAAGCAGGCGAAATAGGGTTTTTATTTTGATTTGGCGAGCTTAGAAAATCAACTTGGTCGACCTGAAAATCCCGCACCTCTCGAGAAATTGCTAGTCTCTCCTCTGCTTCGTTCCTAAAGGTAATTTTTGTTGCTTTTAAATTTAATATCTCTGTTTGACATTTGCATGTTTTTTTTTTCAAGAAGTCGGGAGAGATGGGAAATAAGTGCTTGCTGACCGTCACGCCATTCTCTGGAGGGTCTAGTTTTTGGAGAATATTAGCCAAACCCGAGTCGAGATTTTTCACCCAATTTGAAGCAAGATTTGAGCGGTTTGAGCGGTTTTTTAGACAATTGCGCGCAAAATCTTGCATCAAAATGAGCGGTTTGAGTGGTTTTTGAACGGTTTATCCAAAAAAACCGCCAAAAAACGCGCAAGATTTGAACGGTTTTGAGCGGTTTATTGTAAAAAACCGCTCAAAAACCGCGCAAAAGATTTGAGCGGTTTTTTAAGCAAGATTTGAGCGGTTTTTCCAATAAAACTGCTCAAACCGATCAAGTTTTTGTGAAAAAGATCCGCATACACGCCATATAAAGTACAATAAGATATATTTTGCTCCTTGTAACAAATCAATTAGGGCAAATAAGCTTCTTTTAACCAATTTGGAACGGTTTCTGGGAGGGATTACCTCACAATAGCGCGTTAATTGTCCCAAATTGGCCAAAATGGCAATCTTTTAATCCCCGTCACATTACTAAAAACAATCACAGGTGAAATATTATTTCAAATTTAAGCTCAGGACAACAATACTTTTCGAATGATATAAGAAATTCCGTCAAAAATGGTTAGTTAAAAAGTCAAAATTTGACTGAAGAAAAAACCCACCTGAGCACGAGTATTTCGTTACTTTCGTATCGAAAGTCGGAACAATAATCCATTTTCAATCAAGTTTGCTTTAAAATCAAATATATTGTTTTGCGATCCCACAAAGTCTTGATACAATATCTTAATTGGTTTAAGAAACTGAAAGACTTGGACTTTAAGTAGGTACGGTACAGCTGTATGATATGACTGCTCTTGTGGAGAGGTTTTGATGGTTATATTTTATGAATGTATGTGTTGAGTCTTGGGTGTATGCTATTTTAAGACATCCATTTTTGGCTGATTGAACCCAATTTAAAATTGAAGGGGAGCGCGCCCATAAAACGCGTTTTTCGTTCAACATTTTCCAAAAGTTCCTAAAACGCTTTTAGTGCTCTGTTTTTTTCATAAAAATGTCTGATGCGTTAAAAAATTGGTCAAAGCAGGCGAAATAGGGTTTTTATTTTGATTTGGCGAGCTTAGAAAATCAACTTGGTCGACCTGAAAATCCCGCACCTCTCGAGAAATTGCTAGTCTCTCCTCTGCTTCGTTCCTAAAGGTAATTTTTGTTGCTTTTAAATTTAATATCTCTGTTTGACATTTGCATGTTTTTTTTTTCAAGAAGTCGGGAGAGATGGGAAATAAGTGCTTGCTGACCGTCACGCCATTCTCTGGAGGGTCTAGTTTTTGGAGAATATTAGCCAAACCCGAGTCGAGATTTTTCACCCAATTTGAAGCAAGATTTGAGCGGTTTGAGCGGTTTTTTAGACAATTGCGCGCAAAATCTTGCATCAAAATGAGCGGTTTGAGTGGTTTTTGAACGGTTTATCCAAAAAAACCGCCAAAAAACGCGCAAGATTTGAACGGTTTTGAGCGGTTTATTGTAAAAAACCGCTCAAAAACCGCGCAAAAGATTTGAGTGGTTTTTTAAGCAAGATTTGAGCGGTTTTTCCAATAAAACTGCTCAAACCGATCAAGTTTTTGTGAAAAAGATCCGCATACACGCCATATAAAGTACAATAAGATATATTTTGCTCCTTGTAACGCTTCAATGCGGGCAAATAAGCTTCTTTTAACCAATTTGGAACGGTTTCTGGGAGGGATTACCTCACAATAGCGCGTTAATTGTCCCAAATTGGCCAAAATGGCAATCTTTTAATCCCCGTCACATTACTAAAAACAATCACAGGTGAAATATTATTTCAAATTTAAGCTCAGGACAACAATACTTTTCGAATGATATAAGAAATTCCGTCAAAAATGGTTAGTTAAAAAGTCAAAATTTGACTGAAGAAAAAACCCACCTGAGCACGAGTATTTCGTTACTTTCGTATCGAAAGTCGGAACAATAATCCATTTTCAATCAAGTTTGCTTTAAAATCAAATATATTGTTTTGCGATCCCACAAAGTCTTGATACAATATCTTAATTGGTTTAAGAAACTGAAAGACTTGGACTTTAAGTAGGTACGGTACAGCTGTAGGATATGACTGCTCTTGTGGAGAGGTTTTGATGGTTATATTTTATGAATGTATGTGTTGAGTCTTGGGTGTATGCTATTTTTAGACATCCATTTTTGGCTGATTGAACCCAATTTAATTTTGAAGGGGAGCGCGCCCATAAAACGCGTTTTTTCGTTCAACATTTTCCAAAAGTTCCTAAAACGCTTTTAGTGCTCTGTTTTTTTCATAAAAATGTCTGATGCATTAAAAAATTGGTCAAAGCAGGCAAAATAGGGTTTTTATTTTGATTTGGCGAGCTTAGAAAATCAACTTGGTCGACCTGAAAATCCCGCACCTCTCGAGAAATTGCTAGTCTCTCCTCTGCTTCGTTCCTAAAGGTAATTTTTGTTGCTTTTAAATTTAAAATTTGTGTTTGACCTTTGCATGTTGTTTCTTACTTTGAGAAGTCTGATGCAAACGCGTTTTTCTAGTTTTTTTCAAGTTGATATTGAATATTTTTTTCGGTATCGCTGATTTCACTTCCAGGACTGCGAATTCCAGGATAGGGTGAGTTGGGAGAGATGGGAAATCAGTGCTTGCTGACTGTCACAAAATTATCTGAAGGGTCTAGTTTTTGGTGAAAATTAGCCAATACGAGTCGAGATTTTGCACCTAATTTTAAGCAAGATTTGAGCGGTGTGAGCGATTTTTTAGGCAATTGCGCTCAAAATCTTGCTTCAAAATGAGCGGTTTGAGCGGTTTTTGAACGGTTTATTCAAAAAAACGCTAAAAAATTGCGCAAGATTTGAACGATTTTGAGCGGTTTATCTAAAAAACCGCTAAAAAACCGCGCAAATGATTTGAGCGGTTTTTTAGGCAAGATTTGAGCGGTTTTTCCAATAAAACCGCTCAAACCGATCAAACCGCTCAAGTCTTGATGGAAAACCGCTCAAACCACTCATAACTTGGGCGGTTTTTGAGCGGGATCTCGACCCGGAAACTCAATCTTCGGGGTCCAGGTTTTAGATGAACAAAATTAAACCGCTTGACTATGTTTTAAGTCTCGCTAAATGTCTTTTCTAGTCTAGCTCTGGTCAAAAAACTGGCCAGGAAGAACAGAAAATTGGTTAGAAAAATGTTTGGTTTCAGTTGCTGGGTCAAATCTTCGTTATGCTGATTAGTTAGACCAAGATATTGATACAGAAGAGGATTATGAGTTAACACGAGGATCGTTTTAGAAAAAATAAGCGATGATTTTGAACCTTAATATTCTGATTTCAAAAAATAATGAGTTAACAGGATCCTAGAAAAGCCATTGTGGTATTCCCTAAACCTCATCTGAAAACTGAACTAATAGTACGATTGAATTAATAGTAAAGTTGATAAGTAAATATAGAAGAATGAATGGTAAGCAAGTATAATCTTTCAATAGTTCACGAAGAGTGAGTTTTTGCTTTTGCACCGCAAAGCTGTTAAACTTGATAGACATGATTGACAGGTCTCTAATTCATAGTGATCGGATGATCGTTAACATGATCGTTAACATAGGACACTTCATACTTCAAATCATCCTTAAAACCTCAAACACTAGGTGGTCAACAACACTCTACCAATTCCCCCTCTAGAAAAATTTTCACTCAACGTATGAATTCATTTCACAAAAAACAAATCAAATCAACGAGTTTAAGAGATTGAAACTTTAAAGAGTTTTATTTCCTTGAACTTCTTCTGGCTTCAGAACCGCGAATATTGTTCTTCCTAGTTTCCTCCTTGGCGAAGGTGACGGCTTGTTTACAGACGATGACGGAATATCTCCCGGTTGAAATGGTATAGTATGAAATTTCTCCTGGACTGATTTATCTTCTACATTCTCAACAATGTTAAAGTGCGGTCAGAGTGCTTGCTTCTGCCCGACGACCAGTTCGAACTGCTTGATTCTTGCGAGTCTTTGTCTCCGTCTCCGCTTCTTTTCTCTCTTCTCTTCTCCTGTCTCGAATGATCTGAGGTTTTGACTACCTCCGACTTCTGTTCCGCTCCCACTGAAGTAGTTCCCAAGCTTGTTGCTTCTGTCTCTGCTTCCTTATTTGGTGAAGTTTTCGACTTCTCTGCTACTCGGACCGTCGACATCGGGCATGTTTTTGTATTGCTTTGGTTCATATCTTGCAATTTCCTTTCCATCGGTACTGAAGATATCGGGCAGTTTTTCGCTATCTTCTGGCTCGTTCCCTGCAGCTCCTTTGCTTTATTTGGGACTGATGATTTCGGAAACTCGTTTGCTGTTTGTTCTTCCGATATACAACCACTTTTCCGGATAATGTAAAAGATCAAATTGAAGGTTACTTGTTTTTGTCCTCTGTACTGGCGTCTCCTGTTCCACTCTGAATCTTAGTGTCCCTTGGTTGAGATCATTTCTGATACTTGCTGCGAAAAGTGGGTTCCTGTCTGTAGTTTCCTGAGCGCATCTGATCCCTCATTATGTGTGAGGTGCCTTTTGTGCAATTTCCAGTCAGTTAATGCCTCTGCCAGATTCTCTAGAGCCCTGATACTATCTGTCTCTTCCGCTGACTTTTTCAGTTTTTGTGAAACGTCTCTGCTTACCATTCCCTTCTTGACCACCTTCAGTCTGGTCCATGACTCGGCTGATTCTCGCATTTCCTCTGGCTTCAGCATGGATCTCTCGAGCTTTCGGTGTATGGATTTAAAGATTAGATTAGTTTATCCCTAAAGTTAGACCACTCAGTATTTGGTTTCCTGCCATAATGAAATTCAATTGGTGACTTCTTTAGAATACTATGACGGGTAATACGAAAATCTTCTAATATCGATTTGACTGCTGACTGTGTATCCTTAAAATTTGGGTCCAATTGCATAGTACCTAAATTGCTTTTAATAGTCTAAACACACCTTTCCACCAATCTGCAACCGCGATGGTCTCCTACTGAGCAGAATACTTGGTTTATTCCCTTAGATTTGCAAAATTCTGCATTTTTAAACCAAGAATATTGGTCTTTTCTTAAATTTTCCGATATGTTATGTTGATGTGTAAAGTTGTTAAAAAATTTTAGTTTTTTTGCACTCACTGAATTTCTGGTAGTCATAGCAGATCGATATTTCGAAAGACGATCAATTGCAACTAGAATAAATATCTTTCTCGCCTTTGAATCAAACTTGGGACCAGCAAAATCCATTTGGAGCTCTTCATTTGGTCCGGATAGTTCTGGCAGAGGTTCTGAAAAAAGAATGTTTTGGAATGTTTAAAAGTTCTTACCATACGCGGAGCATGATCTGCAAGACTGATATAGGTCTATGATTCCTCTGTGCATCTTTGGCGACCAAAGATATTGTGCGGCATCCACCATGGCTTCCTAACCTAGATGTGTTCTGTGCAGTCGGGCCACAACAGCTTTCCTCAGACAAGTAGGAATCGCCACACTGTTGTCGGTGACGATATAACCGTTTATCACTGAAACATCGTTCCAAAAGTTGGCTATGTAGCTGCCCAGTCTTAGAAGTCCTTCCCTATCCTTTGCTAGGATATATCTTCTTAATGGTCAGTTCCCCCAGTAGGTCCGCGTCAAGTGTGTTTTGATGGCCTGTTGTGAAGGAAATTTTGTCTGATATTACTGGAGCTTCTGGTGTCCTCTTTTCCCCGACCTGGCTTGCGATCATATTGACCCTCACTGACTTCTTCACTTTGTTTACTCTGAGGTTCGCAAGTATTCTAGCATAATTCGTCTTGCTTCTGTTGACTTGCCGGATCCGTTTCCGTTTCCTGCTTGTAGTTATTGTTTCTACTGTTCGTCTCGTTTCAGCCCTGTTTTTCTCATTGATTGGAATTTCCTACTGTTTCATTGAAGGTAGGTCAAATTTACTCATATGATTCCTGTAAAAGATCAAACATTTTGAATTATTCGGTATTTGGAGATTTGAGCTGATGTGATTCAGGTGT
Organism: Symsagittifera roscoffensis; assembly: GCF_963678635.1. NCBI lineage: Eukaryota > Metazoa > Xenacoelomorpha > Acoela > Convolutidae > Symsagittifera > Symsagittifera roscoffensis. The sequence goes on along the minus strand of NC_087065.1, from coordinate 30,339,134 downwards.
AAAGTTGACGACAGTTTTTTTTGTATATTTCTGGCTGAATAAAAATTTGCCTTCTCTGGTTGGTTAGATCCTACTCGGAGAGGTTTTGATAGTTATTTTTTTTGAATGTATGTGTTGAGACTTGGGTTTATCTGTTTAAGACATGCATTTTTGGCTTATTGACCCTAATTTAATTTTGAAGGGGAGCGCGCGCCTAAAAAACGCGATTTTTCAACATTTTCAAAAAGTGCCTAAAACGCATTGAGTGCTCTAGTTTTTTTCATATACTTGACTGCTGCATAAGAAAAAGGGACTGCATAACCAAATGACTGATTTCAGTTTCTAGGTCGAATCTTCATGATTCTGATTAGTTAGACCAAGCTTTTAATACAGGATTGCATTATGAGGTAACAAGAGGATCGTTTTAAAAAGGTAAGCGATAGATTTGCTTATTAAAATTCTGATTTCAAAAGATAATGAGTTAACTGGATCCTAGGAAAGCCGTTGTGGTATTCCCTAAATCTTATCTGAAATTTGAACTAATAAGATGGTTCAATTAATAGTAAATATGATAATTAATTATAGAACAGTGAATATTAAGCAACTATAGTCTTTTAAAAGTTCACGAGGAGTGGGTTTTTGCTTTAGCACTGCAAAGCTGTTAAACTTGATAGACATGATTGACAGGTCTCTAATTCATAGTGATCGGTTGATCGTCAACATGATCGTTAACATAGGACACTTCATACTTCAATTCAACCTTAAGTCCTCAAACACTAGGTGGTCAACAACACTCTTTCTTTTTCCCCTCAAGAAAAATTTATACAACGTATGAATTCATTTCACAATAAACAAACAAATCAAATCAACGAGTTTAAGAGATTAAAACTTTAAAGATTTTTCTTTCCTTGAACCCGTTCTGGCTTCAGAACCGCGAACATTTTTCTTCCTACTTTCCTCTTTGGTGACGGTGACTTTTCAAAGTTTTCTTTCGAAACCAGTCTATTACTTTAAAACAGTCTTTTCAACTTTCATTTCATTTTCTAAGACAATCCTACAACTTTGTATTTTTTATCATCCATACTCTAGAAATAGCACTCCTTCTTTTCATAACTTTTTGCAGTATATTCTTAATTTTCTTATTCCTAATCAAAATCCACCACAACTTCAGGAGATTTCAACAACGTTTTAAATGCTACGACAATTATTTAATTAGAAAGACATCTTTCTTCTTTTTGTAACTTTTCTTTTTTTCTAGATTCACTAATTTTAACAATTTGCAGATGCAAAAAAGGCAATAATCACTTTTGCATTAGCGTCAACCTTCCTAATCAGTTGTATGGAAGAAGAATACTTAAAACATAGATTGAGTTAAGTAGAAAAAAAACACTTCAAAACATATCCACTTCAGATTGCTAGTCAACACCCCAATAAACACTCCCCATCAACCACTACATCCCAAGACACCCCAACAACACCAACATTTAGTCAAACAAGTCAACCTCAGTCATCTACACGCATTTCATTTTAAGAAAAACCCTATACATTTGAAGAAAAACACGCATCATTATCCGAACCTTTCATACCAGATATTCGCCATACACCCGTTAGTGAGCTACAAAACGAACCAACATATAACATCTAACCTTAACTCCAACAAGCTCTTATTAGAACTAGATATCCATGCCAAAACCAATATCAAACATCTACAATAGAGAGACAAATTACTCATCCCCGAAGAAATAGAATTTTTGAAACACCTTCATTTCATTTTATTATACATTCATCACCATCTTCAACTCTTTTTGATCTTTTTAGTAATACAATCCGAAGTACCCTCGTCACTCCAAACAATTTCTCAACAAAATAACACAAATAATACCTCAGATTTTTTTGAATCAACACCATCCTCCAAACAAATTCGTGAAAATCCTTTTAACTCCCCCAGTTCAACACAATGTCTTCCACATTGGATGACACAAGTATGCTCCCAATCCTGGCAGAAAACTTTGTCCGGATAAAAAATATAGTATCGAACCATAAGATATAACTTCAGACACCTCATTTAAATTGCCAGAAACTCTACCATTACCATCAACCCCTTCAACAACAGTTCAAAATCTAACTACTACCTTTCCCCAAAAGTTTCCTACATTTTTAGAAGATCGATATTGTGAACTTTGAACAAGTTAAATTCCCTTACATTCAGATTGAAATAAATTTGTAGCACCACTTCCCCTATTGGACAACATGTTGATAGTAACAAGTTACACACTTGGGCACTAAACCGATTACAGTATAGACTCGACATCCACAAAGACATACAAGAACATAATATATAAACGTTCTTAATCAAGTTATTTTCACCCTTAAATTTGAAATAACAGTAAAACTAAACAAAGGAGCTCATCACCCACTACATCTAGCTCCATCAAATAAAAAAGCTGAAACTTTGCCCCCTCCATGCATCACAACAGAACGTATCTATAAACACGATAGATATACAAAAAAGACACTAGGCTACATAATATTCTACAACCCATATTCAGGATTATCATACACTTGTATCTTTTAATAGTTTTGTTTCTTAATACCCTCTCTCCCATTGTACTCTTAGAACCTACAGCTCATCAAAAAATTTTCTCTCGTACAGGACCACAAGATTTCCTGGTAACGCGTTATGATTGTGAAGGAAATCAACAAAAAACATAAATATGCAAATAATCAAGTAATACAATGTGAATGCGATTTACAAAACAAATAATCAACAAATATGTTAGAAACACTTTATTGCAAAGCACAAGCTACAACTCTAAGAGGATATAAAATCAGCGCAAAAATCTCAGAGAAAAAAGTACACTGTTCACAAAGGTCAAATGGAAACAAAAACAGACTCGATCACGAATCCTTTTTTAAACCTTAACCCTGAAGATTGAAAATTTTTTAAACCTTAACCCTGAAGATTGTAAAAACGAATTACAACGATTGAAAATAACTAAAAGAAAAGGCACAAATCGTAGTTCAGTAATATTTGATGTCTAACCAGATTCTGCGCATCAAGCAGATTTTGAAATAAATCAAGGCCATGTTAATTTAGACAAAAAGTCCCTACCACGATGCATATGGATCTTAAATTTATCATTTAAAAGAAAAAAAAATCGAAACCACACATTGGAATCAATAATGCATCAAGATCTAAAGCTGACACAAAAAACAAAGGCTACCAAGAAATAGACTTTCGATACTTATAAAACGATATTATAGTGTATCGAGGAATACCCTTACGTTGTAAAAACTATCGAAGGTATTGCAATCCAACCACTCGGACAGGCAACCAATGTTTGGTTCCCTAAAGACACGTGAACCACATTTCAAAAGCTAAAATTCACGCAAGAGAGAAAAAAAAACTTTTTTTACTGAAACAATCCCTTTTAAAAACGATAACTTTGATAAAATAATAACTAATAAGCAAAATTCTAACAATATCGATGGTATTGAAAACACACTAAAACACGTTTTCAAGTTTACTCTGAAACAGAAGTAGCTTGTAAATATCCCAAACCACTTTTCAAAATACATTACTCAGAAATCCCAGTCGAAAACGAAAACAATTTTAACATGAAAACAGGAAAATTAATTCATGACCCAGCACACCCATATTAAAATCGCACAGATGAAAAAATTGATATTCCTGTAATTTTTTAAAAATCACAGGAAATCCTGGTGGAAAACTTTGTCATACCAGAAGATAAACATAGTACCAGAATACAAGAAATCTCACTTATGAATTACACATATTCATCATTACACATTCATAATTACACAAAATAAGAAATCTTGACGGAAAACTTAGTCTGGAAGATTAATATAGTACCAGAATGCAAGAAATCTCACTTATGAATTACACCTTACGATATATATCTTGAAATGAATTTGAATTATACAATGATTCGTATTTTTTAAGAAATGTCACTATCTGAATTAGAAACACTTCGCCTTCTATGTAAACTTGAACGTACACAAATACTCTAATCACTGGCTCTAGCAGTTTTAAAAATACGATATGCAGGTTATTTACTATCAGGCAATAAATATAACTTCAACGATTATGAAGGAAGCATTCTTTGGTACTGCACATATACTAAAAAAGTCTCACCACTATATGTTTTCGAAGATAAAAGATGATACAAACGAATACCTGAATTCTATAAAAACAAAGTAAAGTAGATACACTGTCACGACGCACACATTTTCGGGTTACCGCGTGAATCTAAAAAAGCCACATGGTCATACAGCTGAACCCAAACGAAGACAAATTTTACCTTCTTACCCCATACCCTACATTAATGCCACCATTGAAGAAGTTTTCACCCGAAAGCAAACGCGCAATAACTCGTAATCCTAACATAGACTTACAATCACCAGGTATTTACTCTAGATCCGATTAACAATATCACATTAGAAACGCAACTATTCCAAGAACTCCTCACAAAAATTGATACAAAGCAAAGACAATCAATCGACCAAAACTTACGAAAACTTGCTGAAACATCAGTCTTCTTGAACATATACACATACGACTACAGCGGATATTTTACAGA